>NC_133284.1:0-19269 GCF_005239225.2 Populus alba
ATATTAGATAAATTTGAAAAAAAAATTAATATTCATTAATAAAATTATATTTCCAGTTCATTTTCCATAGTACAAACCAAACACTGGAAAGTGTTTTCCAGTTCATTTTCCATAACACTACCAAACATCGAAAATACTTTTTCCGGAATTTCACTTCCAGGAATTTACTTTCCCCGGAATTCACTTTCCAAAAGGAATTCACTTTCCTGCAAACAAACGGAGCCTAAATAACTAATATTTAGTGGTGGTGATAACCTTTTCCTTAAGAAACTACATACATTTTATGAAGATTAAATTGTTAAAGTCATTTATACGAAACTCTTTATGTGCACGAGAGAACACCTTGCATGCCTTTTTATCTTAAATTAAGATTTTATAATCAATATCACACACAGCATTTATTTGTTTGGCATAAATTAACTCATTTTAAACACACGCACATGCGCGGACATATACGCTGTCTGTGAATCGCTTGAAGCCGAGAAAACACGTAAAACCAAACTCTTTCTAAATAGATTATCTCCAATCCCAGAAATGGAAGAGTTGAACGAACCCTCAATTGATTCCAACTCTGAGTAATTGAAATTTTTTATATAATGTTAATGAAAACTACGGTCTCCAAAAATTGAACACCTTGAGATGAGCTAACCGATAATAATCCAATAAGATGACGCTTGGGGATTTGAACACCCAGATCACTCCTCGCCAATCCGAGTTCGACCTCATGCAAAACGGCACCCCTTACCTCGTGGTAGGCCTCAGTCCTTGTCAGGAGGACCTTTCGCAACCCCAGTGCCAAATCCATACTCTCCCAGAAACTGCTTCTTCAGGAAGCAAATCTGTCTTTGTGCCCTCACAGAAGAAAGCTCAACTTGTGGTCTTTTGAACTTTGGGATTGGAGGCAACCTATCCTCTCGAGAAAGAAATGGCTGGTATAAAAAGCTGTACAGTATCACCCCAGCATAAAAATAGCCGCATACCCCAGCCTCAAGGGAATTCTTTGAATTTTTGAAAAAAAATTAGTATGGGGGAATGACTATGAAGCCATATCTTCCCAAATCTGTAAACGCGATTCAACACAGTTTGAGGCTTGCCTGTTTGCACCTCCTCCTGCAAAGGCTAAAACTAGTCAGAACCAACACAAAATAGCATACCAGTAGACTGTTATTTAACAATCCAAGCAGGCACAGGATAAGGAATTCCAAAACTGGTAGTTCAATCACAAAAACAACTACAAAGGCCAAAGCCGGCAACTTAAAAAACCATCTTCATCATAAGACCATGAAGTTTTGAGTATTGGGATTGGCCACTTCAGAGGATCATAGACTGTACAACAACTTTCTTATTTGAAAATGAGTTGAACCAACTCAGAAAATGTGTTGCATGAATGACCCGAAAGTAGTGTTAAGCTAACAGTATTGCCTATATGACAAGAAAACCCATGAAGCTCTAATTAGTGCGGAATAAAATATTTATTCTTAACACTTGGGCACATGCAGCACAACAGGCCCACAGCAAGCAAAGCCAGAGCCATGAGTTGGCCTATCAAATATACATCATTGCCGTTTAGTAGTATAATAAAACTCTACAAATATATCTCCATTTGACCACACCTAACTTGCATCCATTATAAAGCCATCCACCCAATCAACACTTCTGGTGAATAATATATTTGAATCATGTCACTGATGCAAAGCAAAATATATACAGAAGGGACAAAAGGAAGCAGAATATTATAGGTGCGAAAGGGGTCAATGTTGAATCAGCCTAAACATCTGACAGTTAAATAAGGTACCCATGACTTCCCCCAGGCCCTCCCTTGGATTCTACCATCCAGCCGGGAATAGATCGAAGAGGACTACTGACTGGCTTAGACAGATTTTGTTTCTACTCTAGAAGAAGAAACAGGGAAAAATTTGTTGACAAAAGCCTAAACAAGTTTCTCTCAGAATGTGCAATATACTTATTAGATAATAATAACTTAGAATACTAAATACTAATAAAACCACACCTCCACAAGGTCCATTGCGATAGCTAAATGTACATGTAAAATAAAAAAAAATTACTTCCAAGAGCTCAAATATATATATAAAGCAATTAGAACCATAAATCAAGATGAAACTGACAATGAAATCAGAAAACTCTAGACTTCTGGTTGCTAAGGCAGATGTAGCCTAAATTCTTCTTTCCATAGACAATTTAAGAAGCAAGGCATTCTAAACAGGACTGCAGCCTAACAAACTAAAGGCAGTACACTCCAGCAGAGTATTGCATGACATTTCCCAGACACCAGATTACATTACGTTGTCATCCAGTTAAAAGTTCTGATGCAGATGCCCTCTTCGAAGGAAATTTGATAGGATTCTATTTAAATTTCTTGCCAAAATTACTACATAATCCTTAAGGGCAGTAATTTGACTCTAAGTAAAGCTTGCGTGGTCACCTTCACCTGAGAAGCTTCAGCACTAGAAGTAGATCCATTGTCACAAATGCCATAATTTTGATCCTATAATTAAATAAAAAACCATGCAAATTAAGATACAATTTTTCATTCCTTACAATGTACAAGACAAAAGGACTATAAGAATTGAAAAGAAAGAAAGAAAGAAAATGGATGTAAAAGCACAAAATTTCAAACAGCAAGAAATTCCAGGACTCTTTCTTTGAGGTGTTACAGTGGGGTTCGGTCATTGGCGTGGTCTAGCTATTTTTCTCATTATTTTTTGTTCTTCACATAGCTCAGGCCCTGGATCCCTGCTTCCCTTTGGTCAATTTATCTGGAAAGAAAAGGAGTCCTCCCAGGTTAAGCTTTCAATTCACATGGTGGTTCTCAATATGGTTATGATGTCATAGAATGGATTTGTCTCCATATAAATATTTTATGTACATAGCAGTGAGAGGATGCAAAATCATCTTTTTCTACATTGCCCTATATGCATTTCAATAGCCTCTATATGAAACATGCCCTTAGGAGCTTTTAGGAGCCTGTGTGACTAGTGAACCCTTTTCTTAAGTTCACCTTTCTATTCCCTTGAAGGATGCCTTCTCCATCACACGCTGCGATCATTTATTCTCTTCCTCCTAAATAACATATTCTTCTTTCAACTAAAAACAATCACATGTGGCATTAAATACTTTTACATGTGCATTAGAGATGCAGTAGTATTTGAACTCTATTTTTAATGCTTTCCTAAATTATTCACAACTATACTCAGCCAAGTCACTAATACATTTCAAGACAACATATTAACCCTTCCAAATTTGGATGGAATGGCTATCATAATGCAGAGAAAAGAAAAAAAAAAGTTACCCTCTCCCTTCCTTCCATCAATGCACTTGCATCAAAAAAGTGGATTAAAAGAGCCACCGTTTCCTTCCTGCCTTATTCCTCCAGCAATTTCCTCCCTTCCACTTGAACCAAAATCAGGCATAAATGTCTATGGGCAAGTCATTTACGTCATTAAAAAGTATTATGCAAGAATAAAAGAAAAAACATGAAAAAAGAAAGCTTATATAGCAGTTGGAAGTGAAGATATCAAAGCCATCAATTGCAAGTTAAATAAGTAAAGAATGATATACGAATAGGTATAGCTTACCCCACGGAGACATTTGTTGTCTTTGTCCGTCTTCAAAGAGAGAATGAAGAAATAAGCTGGATCATAAATGGAACCCCCTAAAACAACATCAGAATCCGAGCACTGTCTAGCAACAGCAGCAGGAGTTGTTGGACTGAGAAAACTACTTCTTAGATCGAAATCAGCTTCTTGAGGAGCCAAAACTATCTATATATAGGAACGCCCAATCTGTAGATCTGAATCCATAACAATGAGGATGACATACCTCACTATAAAACCAATGATTTGCATTGCCAGAGTGAGTTTCACTGAAAAGACGAAGAACATTCCACGGTCGTCTGAGGAAATGTCCCTGCATACATAACGCACAAACAGATAATGCTTTCAATCAATACACATGTTACAAAAGGAAGAATCTCCCCCATGCAGTCCTTAATTAAGTATAATAATCCTAAAATAGAAAACCATAAAAACAAAAAAGAAAAGAAAAGAAAAGAAAATTAAGTAGATGTTGCACGGTTCCTTGTTAGATCGCCATTATTGTTGGGCAATCAGCCTCAAAGGAAGAAACGGATAGGGGGTTGATCCCCTTGAAGTAACTGAGAAGATAGTTATGAACAGGAATGCGCGCGCGCGTGTGTCAGCAACAGAGTACTAATTTGTAAGGGGGAAAATGGTAATGGCCAAGCTGCTTGTTTAAACACCAGGTGAAGGAAAACTAGAGTAGAATAGAAAAGTGAGGTGATAAAGGAAAGGAGGTACCAGATGGGGCGAGAGAAGAGGATGAACCAGGCAATGTCGAGGAGAAGAGAGGAAAAAAGGAGGACAGCGTAGGTGCGTCCAAGGCGCTGACTGCTGCTCTCAATGGCAACGAGGGCGAACAAAGAGATGGCCAAATTAATGAGCAAGACGCCGTTGTACAAAGCTCCAAGGGATCCAATCAATGAGCAACCAATCTACATACATAATAAACTAATCAGTAAATTGGGATTGAAATAAAAAAGAAGAAAAAAGATTTAGAGGAGAGAAAATGATAATGAGTTTGTTGTTTTATTTTTTTGTAAGTTATAATTATTGGAATAAGAAAATACCTGAATGTAAATGAAGAAATTAGGGCCAAATGTTGGAGAGAGTCGTAATCGCGAAGCCAACTCTGAAACCAGTGTTTGAAGAGATGAGCGGCAGTACAACATCCGCCGCCGCGCCGCCGCTACAAAACAACATCTCTGTCTCGTCCTCTCATACAAAATAGAAAATGATTTTGATAATAGATATCAAATAGATGAATCGCAACAAGAAGAAGAGGGGGAAGGAGAAAAGGCGCCTTTGGCCTTAAGCCTCATGGGCATCTATCAATCTTCTTCTTCCTTTGCCTTTTTCCTTTTTTTTTTTTTTAAATTTCGTCTTCTTTATCGCTTTTTCCTTTTTCTTGCTCTTCACCTTTCTTTGGATCTATCTATCTATGCATGTATGTTACAGTTACTAACATCCCCTCCTGATCTTGCATAACAGCAAAAAAAGCCAGCAACATTTATTGTTATTATAATTATAATCTTCACTCTTCAGGCTAGCTGTGTTGTGGCGGAGTGGGCTTGGGTTGGGCTTTCTCCTATTATTGGGCTTCATGGTTTATCAATCACTACTGACCCACCCACCCCATCCATCCATCGTCTCATTTTTTCGAGTGCGACCGCGTCACAGAGGTTGGAGGATCGACTGAGAGAGAGGGAGAGAGAGAGAGCGCAGGCAGACAGCTTAAGGTTTGATCGAAAGAGAAAGAAGAGGGATGGGTGAGGAAGGAGATAATAGTAATAATAGTAGCAGCAGCAGCAGCAGCAGCAGCTGGGAAGTAATGGAGGATCTGCAGCGAACTGTCAAGGAATCTAAGGATTCTGCAATTCGCTCCGCTCTTTCCTTCCAACAATCCTCTTCTTCCCATCTTCGCTCCTTTCAGGCAATTCCTTCTTTTATTTACAAACCATTATCATATATTCTAATCTGCGTTTATCCTCCCTTTTCTTTTCTTCTTTTAACTACATTTATTAATTAATCACTTCCGATTAATCGTCTTCCTAAATAAAGAAAATAATTCCCATCATATGCTTAGTAGATTGATGATTGACATTGCTTTGCAGGACCATGTACCAGAAGCCATTTCAAAGTTCAACTCTTACGAAAATACTTTCTTCTCCAAAGTTAAAGGTTCCCTACTTCTTTTTTGTTCAAAATGACACTTTATTTAGCACAACAAACACTATCTCTCTTAAATCAATTTGCTTTCTACTTAATTTTGTTATTCTCAGAGGAGTTGCTCACTGCCAAGGACCACCCAGCTGCTGCCATTGGACTTACTCTCACTGCCGGGCTCTTCCTCATGCGAGGTCTCCTCTTCTTTTCCACTCCTCTACCTATCCTACTCAATCTTGTTTCTCCTTTTTTTTTTTTTTTTTCTCAATAACTAGTAGGAAGAATTTAATGTATGTCTTCCTTTCTTTTAGCTCTCTCTACCTTCTTTTAATACCTTTTAGAATCCGAAATATACTGTAACCTGAATCACATCCATTCCTTTTTTATTTTTCCATCTTCTTGCAGCCCCTAAAAATATTTTTACCAAAGAAAATGATGATCTTGTGTCTTTGTCCCACAATGTCCCACAACTATATAATATATAGATCATCCTGTGTGCCAAAATCAGGCATAGTCGTAGTGGAAGCCATTTCACATCCTGGGCTTCATTCTATATTAGAAACTGCATAATCTAAGTGTTGATTTCACCCAACTCTTTGATAATAAAAGGAGTTCTTTTTGGGAAAAAAAAGAAGCTTATAGCAATTTATTCATTTAACTTAAGGAGACATATTTATAGCTCATTCAAGACTGGTTCGCACACTTCAATTCAAACTATCCTAGTACTGCCACAAAAATTATAGTGCTTGATTTTGCTTTCGCTTGATCATCCTTTACAATCATATAATATAAAGCATATATTTTGTTCCCTACTGGCTACTGCACCATAATATGAGCTGACATTTGAGGAGTTTTGCGCAGGGCCAAGAAGGTTTTTGTTTCGGAATACATTGGGTCGGTTTCAAAGTGAGGAGGTATCTACCCCCTTCATTTTAACTTGGTTACTATGTAAAATAAAAACCCTAAGATCCTAGATTTGTATTCCAATTAAAACTTGAAGGTTGCTTCTCATGTCTCGGATATGTTGTCATCTGTCTGTACACGTGCAGGCACAATTTCTAAGAGCAGAGAAGAATGTAAAAGAATTCAGCTTTTCTGTTGATTTAATGAAGAAGGAAAGCAGAAAACTGCTTGAAAGGGCATCTCTTGCTGAAAAAGAAATGAAAAATGGCCACACTGAGCTCCTGTAATTTGACTTTGTGATCTCTTATATGCTGCCATACTTTCATTAGTTATCTCAGGGTTGTTTATTCAATGCGTATATCTGTAGGGATACTGGGATTCAAATTCAGCGTCTTGCTAAATCAGTTTACAAGGTTGAAACCAAAACTGCAGGTCTGGATGCCAAAGACTTTCTCATTTTTCTTTGTTATGTCATAGAGTTGAGAACTTTGACCAGTCCTTGGGGCATTCTTTTCAGTTTTATAAGTGATGGGTTTGTGTTCGGTAATGAGATTTTTCCACTGAATTGTCATGGTGGAAGATAGGAAAAATCTCCTATGGTCTTGACTTGTTGGCTGTCAGAGATTAGCTATTTTTAAAATGATAGCTGGAAAACCTTGATTTTTCAACTTGAAGCATGGGGCACTCATGACCTTCATGAGCTGCTTGTTATCCATCAAGCATCAACCAATTAGCGAAGATTAAGTCATCAAGTCCAATATTCATCCCATTTTAAAAATTATCGTTGTGTTTGATTCCAGTTTTTGTGAGTTTGCATTAGATTTGATGGATGGACTTCGAGAAATTCCTGGCAGGGATGCTTTGAAACTTCGAGCTGAGGCAAGTCTTGACAATTCTCATTTGATAATTCTATCTTTTGATGGTGTTTGTATGTTGACCTGATTGATAACCATGTTGAAGGTTCTCTATCTTATATTTGATTAGGTTGCTTCTATGACCTCCCTTTTGAAGCAGCAAAGGGCTGCACTTGACAAGCGGATCATGAAGATTTCAGAACTAGGAATTCCTGTTTGATAGTTTAGAATGATGCTGAGGTTGAAAATTCTCGACTCCTGGATTTTGCTTAGTTCTCTCTTTTCCTTATGCTCCTGCTGTTCTCGAATTTTATAATACAACATAATGTGTTTGTGATGTAATGTGTTTGTGATGTAGAAGAGAAGGTGGGCTTTGTATTCCAGCATTCAAACCCCCTTACTCCTGCTCACAACTTGAACAGCCACAAATCCAACTTACGGTTTTTTTTCGTCCTGCAATGTCAAATACCAAACATTTGTTTTACCTGGAGATTCTCAAATTCCGTTGTATTTCCTGTTATTCAGTTCTCATATCTGCACATAATATGGTTATTCATTCATGGATTGACACATCTACTGGTAAAATATTTAGTAAAATGATCAAGTATAAGACAATGCAGAACTCGGATATCCAACATAATGTGATGTAACCTGCTGTGAATCACAATTTACATTCAATTCCCGGAAATATTTTTTTCATTTGTGAGCAAAATTTTCAAAGCCTAGTATGAAAGCTCCGAACTCTATTTTCTCATCTGCGTGAATAATTCTGGAGGTTTTCCAGTTCCTCCCAGATTACCGCTGAAAGAAGAGAAACCATCAATTCCTTGTTGGCTGCCTCCTTCATTACCAGAGAGAGCTGAAAAACCACCAGCACCTTGTTGGCTCCCAAAAGCCCCAAATCCACTACCCGTGCAAATTTGCATTACAAATCAGCAAAGGCATCGAATGCATTAAACAAAAAACGAGGAAAATAGAATATTAGCCAATAATGCTACCTGTGGTAGCAAATCCACCTCCACCTGAAGCCGCACCACCAAATCCAACACCAGAAGCCACACTATCGAATCCACTACACGCAGCCGCACCAGCAAACCCTGCACCAGAAGATCCCAAAGCAGCAAACCCACCACTTATAGAAGCAACACCGGCAAACCTGCCAGCAGTTGCAGCACTTGCAAAGCCACCTGTTGAACTACTAGTAGCAAAGCCACCATCAAAATTACTGGTAGAATCAAAACCACTTCCAGGTAAACCAGCTCCAAACTGTCTACTGCCCAAAAGTGCCAAGAACTGATCCCAGTGCTTGTTGTCCTGGGCCAATCTGTGCTGGCTGGCCACACTGGCTTTGAGCAGGAGCTTGAGCAACTGCTCCTGTAGCAAGGCCACCACAGAATGCACCCATATCTGTTGGTGGAGACGGTTGTGAAGGCTGTGGAGATTGAAAGTTGAAAGATGCAGGTCGAAAAAGCCACCAGAGAATGCACCCATATCTTTTGGAAAGGTTGACTTTTTCCAGCAGGGGGTTGAGGCTCTGTTTTAAGCGATTCTGACACTGAAGGGGTAGGAGTGGGGTAAAAATTAGGTGCGGTTTTGCCCATAAGAGGCTGATTCTTCTTTTTTAAGGGACTCTGATGTCAAATGTGAAGGAGTTGGATGTCTAGAAGGTGGAGTTTTTTCCTAGAGGGGGCTGCAGCTCCTTGGAAGTCTCTGAGGTTAGAGATGGAGTAAATGAGGGTAACACTGTCTTGGGGGCCTGAAAAGATAATGAAATGGAAGAAGGTAAAACAGGGGAGAAAGAAACTGATGACAGGGATGTTGAAGCTGTGCTTGATGGCATTGTGCCTGACGAGATCAGTGTAGATACTGATGATGGGATGTTTGCTAATATATTGATCATTGTAGATGAGGAAACTGAAAGCGATATTGAGACTGCTGGAGAAGAAGAGGCTTTTTCACTAGGCTGACTTGTGCTAGTTGCAACATTGATACGAGGAACTTTTCCAGGTAGGGCGGGAGCAACAGGAGTAGCACCGACAGAAGAGCATGGAGGCTCATGATTTTTACTAGCAGATTTAAAAAATGAACCTTTGGTGTTTGCTGGTCCATGCTTCAAACTTTCAATTGCTGACTTTGCGAGCGCAGTACTGTAAGTGGAAACAAAAATCTCATTTGGCTTCTTCGGAAACAACGATGTCTGTGTTGGTGACACTGTTGAGACAGCAGATTTTTTATTTAGGTTAGTTTCATTTTGCTGAATAGACTTGGTCTCATTGATCAAAACAGATTTGGGCTCCTCAATATGAGAAAACATACTCTTTGATTTATCAGCATTCATATTGTAAGTTTCCCTGGTATGTTTGTCTTCTGCTGTCAGCAATACTAGCGATGAGGAAACCGATAAGGTCATTGCATTGTTACTTTGCAATGCAGGAGACCTCAATGCCAGAGGGTGTGATGGCAACAGAGGATCAGTTGCCAATTTAAATGCAGCAGGTGGTTTTATCTCGACTGCCCGTTTGGTGAATCCATACTGTAAGCCTGCTTAAACATAGAAAAAGCCATCATCAGTTGTTTTTTCTTCATATGCATATAGATAATAAGCAAACATGCCTGAAGTGCTCTTTCATCTTAACTTAGTAATAGCTCACCTTTGCTTTCAGATGGGTGCGAGAAAGATGATGGAAATGTCCGGTTTTCTTGGTGAACTGCTGATCTGTCCACCGAGCTAACATCTTGACTATCCTTCAACAAGGATGACCTATCCACACTTTTCTTCTGACTTTCTTGCAAAAGCACCCTTTTTACAGTAGTGTTTGTAGGCTCAAAACTAGCCCGGCTCTGCAGCTCGGGTCATAATTAACATGCATGTTAATGTTTCCAGAAAATCTATCAGCTCACAGGATGAGATGAGATACTTGGAAGTTAATTTAATAAAAGCATAACTCGAAGTTGTAAGAAAATAGTTAATAAAAGCATAATCAAGTTGGAAGAAAATAGTAACAGGAATTTGCGGTTATCTTCCAAGTTAAAAATGCGTCTGCTAATTTAGAGGCCCATATATTTTAGTATAATCTTATGAACACTGAAACCGAACTGCACTTCTGAATGGATTCTAAACTTGTCTATGAAGATTCAATCATCATTTATTTTTATCTTCAAGTTTTGTATTAAATCTTAGTGGTGTACGGCTTCATCTCCTGACTTGTTTACCTGTGAAGTAATTTGTTTGTTTTAAACATAAGAAGTTGCATCGTCAAAAAGTCAAGGGGAAAGAGAGCAAGTGAAATCCACAGCACAAGCAACAAAGCAGAATAATCTGAGCGAAGCTCTATTCATATTTCTAATTGAACAGTTTAGTAGATTAATTCCATGCCTGTAAGAAAGAATTTGGCTATCTGCAAAAGCAAACTAGCTTCAGTGAATTGAGTATCACTAGAGGACCAACTCAAGACAGCTAAATTTCAATTCCAACTAGTTGCGGTTGGCAAGTAAATAACACTAGAGGGGCACCAGAGGGGAGAGCATCAAGATTGATAAAAGTGGCTTGAAAAAGAATTACCTGATCCAGTGAGTCCCTCCTCCTCCTTGAAGTTTCTGGATCACAACTCTTCATAGCACTTGCTCGGTGTCTCCTAGACTTACCTTTGGTGGCAGTAGAACCAGGAGAAAGTAAAAGTTTCTTCAATGATGAGGTATCACTAACTTCCGTTGCATCTGGTGAGCTAAAAGAGGCATCATAGGGAATCCCAATTGTTTCAAAAAGCTCATTCTTTACTTCTTTTTGTTCTACAGGTGATTCTTTACTTCCTTTTGAGAGACTTTCAGAAAGTTGTTCAGCAGCTGCAAAATGTGAACTCATTGTGTTTTGTAAACTATGCAAGGACAGGAAGTGTCTACCTTTCTGGGTTAGGTAACAATACATTGGTGAAAAGCAACAAGCGATGGAGTGCATAGTACTAACCGTCATATACAAGCTAAACATCTAATGTCAACTATACCTTGAAGGCACTTGTCTACTCTGCAAAGCTATCCGATCTGAGTGAGATCCATCATTTCCACCAAAACTCCGAAGTTCAAGGGTATTGAAGTGTCTCTCCAATTGAATCAACTGATTGGTCAACTCCTGGAAAAGGGATTAAGGTTTAGCACTGTCAGGAGGGATAATCTCACAAGTAAACAGTATTCCTGGAATAGTATTTCCTACCAGATTGTTGTAATTTATTGTTGTGTCATTGAAATGATATTTATATCAATATGACATGTACACTTCTGCATCTCGGTTACTGAAAGTTTCCATATTAAGACATTTTTCGAGTTCTTCAATTCAAGAAAATGAATATACTGCTAGTAATAACAAGACATTTCCAAAACTTAAGAATACCTTGCACAGTTTTATATAGAACATGTTGGATCTCTCCAAGCCGCTCATCCATCATGTTCTGCAATGAACATTGAGACATCAATGAAACACTTGAAGCAAACTACAAACATCATGACACACCTTATACAGCTTACATAATTCACAGAAATGTGCATGCTTACGGACATGCAGATCTGAATAGACTGTTACCATGGAAAATCATATTTCACATCCGAGTTAAAATGCCATAGTTTCGTAGATGGTCAGCTCAGAAGTGACAAGATAATGCAAGAGAAATTCTGAAATGTTTTCTGTATATTTCACTAAGAGAGTTACAATATATATATACATCAAGAATGATCAAATCCCTTAATTCTAGGGTCTAATAAACATAATTAGATCCCTTAATCCTAGGCCTAGACAATAATGAAAATTTTAGAGAGATAATCAAGGGATATATAGCTATGAAAGAAACTAAATAAAGAAAGAAGAATATAATATATAGCTATAAAAGAAACTAAGGAAAGAAGAATATATTGACATCCCCCCTCAAATCGATGCTGGTAGTTCTAACAACATCAATTTACTATTGAGAAACTTATGTCATTGGCGTGTCAAAGCTTTTGTAAAGGCATCAGCTATTTGAAGATTAGTATTAAGATGAGGAAGAGTGATAACACCTAATGTAATGAAAGTCCACCTCTATGTACTTTGTGCGTTCATGATATACCGGATTCGCAGCTATTTGAATAACACTAGTATTATCACCATGAAGTGGAGTAGGATCAGTTGGAGGGAACCCAAGTTTAGAAATAAGACCACATAACCACACAATTTCAGAACAAGCTACAGACATGGCTCTATACTTAACCTCTATAGAAGGTTTAGAGACACAGTCTTTCTTCTTACACTTCTAAGAAATCAAAGCATCTCCAAGAAAAATGCACCAGCCTATGATAGACTTCCTAGTATTCAAGCAGCTAGCTCAATCTACATCACTATATGAAGTCAAATTAAGAGTAGATTGTTTAGGAAAAAACAACCCACGAGTAGGTGACCCAATTAAGAATCTAATAATACGACGAACTGCAGCAAGATGAAGATGTCGAAGTGCCTGCATAAATTTGCTAACTATATGGACAACATAGGAGATATCAGGCCTTGTAATTGTTAGGTAGATAAGACTACCAACAAGTTGCCTATATAAAAAAGGATCAGGCAAAAGCTCGCCTTCATCTTTTAGGTATTTCACATTTACCTCCATTGGTGTATCAACCGTAGTAGCATCCTTTAAACTCGTTAGCTCAATGAGATCTTAAATATATTTATGTTGATTTAAGAACAAACCATGATCTCTAGAGTGAACTTCTAGCCCCAAAAAATATGTGAGATATCCAAGATCTTTCATTTGAAATGTATTATGCAACATATGTTGAAGCTTTGTGACCAGTCCAATGTCATTACCAGTGATGATAATATCATTGACATAGACTAAGAGAAATACCATACCAGTGGTGGTCTTGTAAAAGAAAAGTGATGAATCATATTGACTTTGTGTGAAGGAGTATGTGAGAAGAGTGTTATGAAACTTCTCAAACCAGGCTCTAGGTGTCTGTTTTAACCCATACAAAGAGCTTCTTAGCTTGCAAACTTCATTAGAAGCCGTTGTGGACATACCAGTTGGAAGTTTCATATAAATCTCTTCCTTAAAATCCCCATGCAAGAAGGCATTTTCTACATCCATCTGATGTAAAAGCCAAGTTTTAGAAGATGCAATAGCAAGAATTGTTCTCACCATGGTCATCTTAGCAACTGGTGCGAATGTTTCTTCATAGTCGAAGCCATATTCTTGTTTATTGCCAATAGCAACCAATCGAGCTTTGTATCTATCTAAAGAGCCATCAGACTTGAGTTTCACAGTATAGACCTACTCACTACCAATGGGCTTAACATGTGGAGGACAAGAAATAATGTCCCAAGTATGATTTGCCTCAAGTGCTTGAAGTTCTGCCTCCATTGCTTGTTGCCAGCACTCATGTTCTCTAGCTTGTTTATAACAAGTGGGAATGGAAATAAAAGACAAAGGAGTAGATATAGCCGTAGGAGTTAAAAAACCATACCTTTCAGGAGGTTTGTGAGGTCTTTTACGAAGAGGTGGTGGATCATAGGAAGTGGGTAGAATAGGATCGAATGCCAAAGGAAGATGTGAAGGAACCTTAGTGAGACCTGTAAAAGGATCAGAAGTAGGAGTGCGTCTATAATAAACATAACCAGGTTTAAACCTTTGTACTAGTGTTGGCGGCTCAGGAAAATATGGTAGAACAGATAGAGAAGGAAGTGCTGAAGTCTGTTGTGTGCGAAAGAAGGGCTGATTTTCAAAAAAGATGACATTCCTAGAGACACGAGTTCGACATGCATGTGGATCATAACAAAGAAATCCTTTTTAGGTTCTAGCATATCCTAAGAAAGCACACTTGACAGATTGGGCAATAAGTTTATTTATGTCATGTGCAGGAAGGTGAACAAAACAAATACATCCAAAAATATAAAGATTGGAATAATTTGGTGCATATCCAAACAAATGAAAGTATGGAGAATCATTGTTCAAGTTGGGAGATGATAATCGATTAATCAAATAAACAACAATACACAAAGCTTCACACCAAAAATGAGAAGGAACACATGACTCAATTAGAAGAGTTCAAACGACATCAAGAAGATGATGATTCTTTCTTTTAGCCACATTGTTTTGTTGTGGGGTGAAAGGAAAAGAATGTTGTGATATGATCCCATGACTTTTGTTGTAACCCATTTTTGGGTCCCCGTAAAAAAATAAAATAGATAGCCAAAGAAGGTTAGAAAAATGACAAGAGGCAGAAGCGCTCGGAAAATGGTCAGAAAATTGGTCAAGGAGTATAAAGATACAAAGATTGGATTTTTGACAAAATATTCTTGAAGGATGAGAACCCTATTGAGAAGAAAATTTTGAATTTTGAGGAGAGAAGCCCAAATTTGGATGTTTATGGGTTTAATTGTTTTTTTTATTGGATTTATAGGGGATTTGATTGCAAGAAAATTGATTTTTTTAAGTCAATTTGGGCTTTAAATTGAAGAAATTAAGTCCTGGGGCCAAATTTTATGATTTTTAGGAATTTATTAAGTCAAATAAGGGGTTTAATTGCATAAATATTGAAGTTTAATGGCCAATTAGGGGTTTAATTGTGAAAATCCGAAACCAGGGACCCAATTTGGAAAAGGCGCAAAGATAGGGGGCTGTTTGGAGTTGATTGAGGGCCTAATTGAAGAAATTGGAAGTTTATTGATCAATTGAGGGCTAAATTGCATAATTTAGAGGCCAAGGACCAAAGTGGAAAAGGCGGCCAACTTGGCGGACAAGACCGAAATTGTCAGGGACGTAATTGAAAGGAACAAAAATAATTGGGGGACTGATGTGAACGTTGGCGCATTTCTGGCGCCAAATTTAAATGAAACGGCGCGTTTTCTCCAAAACGACGCCGTTTCATGCGTTTAAAAAAAAAAAAAAAAAAAAAAAGGACCAAACGGTGCCGTTTTGAACGGCACTGTTTCTCTTCTTCTTCCCCCCCGCAGGCGTAGCAGAGGAGAGGAAAACCGGGGTTTTTTGTCCCCGCTCTCTCCTCACGTGCCATGGCCCGACGCCCCACACTTTGGGACCCCCGAAGCCGAAGCCGCTGGCCGACCACCCGCCGCGCCACCGAACCCGAGAGAAGCACCTTGGCAGCGGCGCCTGCCGACCAGCACGCCTTGTTCCCCCATGCATGCCCCGATATTGCCTATAAATAGAGAAGAAGCAGAGTGAGAAGGGGGGAGGACCGATGGAGTGACCCGAAAAAAAAAAAAACAACAAAAAACCGAGACAGTTGAGAGAGAGAGGAAGAGAGAGAAACACCATAACAGAGGAGAGAGTTACCAAAAAAACCCAAGAAAACCGAAAGTAAAGGGAAGGTTTGAAACCAGAAGGGAAGTGAGAAAACCGAAACCAAGCAAACGAACCGAGAGGACGTCGCCGGACCACTTGGAATTCGCCGTGAGGAGTCGACAGGAGTAGGTCACTGCCACCGCCTCCACCGCAGCACCGCCAGCCAGCCATCGTCTCCGCCGCGCCAGGTACGCCTCCTCCCCTGCACCTTTTTTTTTATCTTGTTTTATTTCTTGCCCCCTGCATGCAGAATCGTTTCTGCATGCAGGAGGCACGGGGGGAAAATAATTCCCCCCGTTCATTTCTTTTTTTCTTTTGGGCCAGACAGGGTCTGGCCCAATGATTTGGGTCTGGGCCGGTCTGGCCCAGATTGCGGGTCTGGGCCGGTCCGGCCCAGAAGACAAGACACTGTTGGGCCGAGTCCGGCCCAACGTCTTTTGGGGCTGGAGTCCGGCCCAATTAATTGGGCCGGCCCAGCCCATTTAATATATTATATTATATTATTATATTATTATATTATGCATGTGTGTGTATATATGTTTTTTTTTTCTAAAAAAATAAAAAAAAAAATAAAAAATAAAAAAATTTGAAAAAAAAAAATATATTGTTGTTCTTGGTATATATTGATTTGTTTTTTTTTTTTTATACTATGGGGATATAATTTCAGTATTTAAAAAACACCTGTTTTCGTAAAAGAAAAAAAAATGTTTTGTTTTCATGCATACGGCCAATACACTAGCATGTTTTTGAATGTTCTTTTTATATAAAAAAAAATATTGGAAGCTTTGAAAATGTGTTTCGCATAGATTTCTTAAACACAAAAATCATTTTTTTGCATTTGTGGATTTTACAACCCGTTTGTAAAACTCCAAAGGGTATTGGCCAATATTCCAAAAAACTATAAAAATCTTATTTTGGGAGGAGAAGTTGTGATTATTGTTCACCGCTAATGTTTGGATGAAGAAATCCTTAAAAGGACGAACATCCAAAATATTATCGGGAGTAATAAATCAACGCACATGTTTTGAAAGAAGCTTTGGCTGCAATCGAGAATATTTCAAAATTATTTTTTTCTCCACGGTTTACGAGCCGTGAAAAGTAATTTTTTTTTTTTTAGGAATTGTGAAATTTTCTTCGTTCTTTTTATTCTCTTTTCCTTGCGATTTACGAGTTGACGGGATTAGAAAACACCAACACCATAGACTATAGAGCAAACCAAACACCAAGCAGCTTACCTTAGGTAGGGCGTATTAGGGGTGCTAGTACCTTCCCTTTACGCAACCAGTCCCTTGCCTTAGAATTTCTAAAAGACCAGTTAGGGTTCCTAGTGACCAAATACTAGGTGGCGACTCCAAAGAACTAAATCATTAGAACACAACGAAAATCGCCAGCCGATGTCGTGCCTTTATCAATTTTTTGAGGGGAGGGTGTGACAGAATGGCGACTCCACTGGGGATGTTAGGACTAAGCTTGATTTGTTTGTTTTTGTTTGTTTGTTTATGTTATATGTTATTGGTTTTTGTTTTCTTATGATGTTTTGTTTAAAAGCTTTAGCATATATCTTTACATTCTATAATACATGCCATAGTCATGCATCACTTTATTATTATTATTATGTTTTGGAGGGCACACACATGTAACTCTAAGTTTAAGTGGGGGACTAGCAGCTTGCCTTATGACTTGAGTCAAGGCTTAAGTTTGTGTAAACCCCAACTCTTTGCTGAGTGTTTAGACTGATAGTGATTGGTACACGTGCCATCCCACTATCTGCTGGACCTCCATATCGCCTTTACGAGGGTGATCACTGGAACAGCAAGAGACCCTCTTTTAGAGACCTAGTAGTAAACCTACCCTATGTCTCACGTAAAAAAACTAGAACCTATCCTTAGGGTGTATGTTCCGATATAAATCTTTTGCATCGAAACAAGACTAACCCCCCATGCATTTTGAATTGCAGGATTTGTGAACGAAATGACCATCACCAAACCTTCCATAGAGTATGGAAAGAATTCTGAACTGTCACAATTGATTGAAGGAGACTGCCTTAGAAGCGATGCTAAGAAGATGTCGCCAATCAAGAACCTGAATTGCATATTGAATGAGGTGAACAAGTTAACGACTCATTTTCAGAATGTGGATAAAGATGCATTTTTTAGGAAATACGGACGTTTGATGGAAATCGCAAAGGTAGAAGTTTTAAGCCCAGCTGTGCGAGCCTTAGTTCATTTTTGGGATCCAGAATACCGATGTTTCTCCTTTGGAAGCGTGGACTTGTGCCCCACGATTGAGGAATATGGATTGTTGACCGAGTTTCCGAATGAATGGAGGATGCTAGAGTTGGAAAAGGAGTCAGAAGTAGAAAAAGAGAGATTGATTGCCTTAGGTATATTTGGCCTTGTGTTGTTCCCAAGTCAGACTGGTTTAGTAAGCTTGGAGGCCGCCGCTGCTTATGTGGAGTATGAGAACACACAGATCAATCCAGTGGTTGCTATCTTAGCCGAAACATTTTTGACACTTAACCATTGTAGAAAGCTGGAAAAGGAGCAATGAGATGCTGCACGCAACTGTTGTATATTTGGATGGTGAGCCATATCGAAACAAAGAAACCTGTTTTCAAATAATTTTTGGTGGTTCACTCAAAAACCCTAAAGATTGTGGAAGAAGAAGAATGGGGAGATCTAGACAACCAGGGTTGGGTTGATAAATTGGAAGGATTACCTAAATAGCGATTTAAATGGAGAGCCATGGGTAATAACAACGAAGGTCCTAATGAGTTGTGGACAAAGGCATTGGGTACCATTGGTGGGGATTACGGGTTATGTGAGTTTGCTCCGACTTTAGTGGTAAGACAATTCGGGGGCATACAGTTTTGTTTCCCAGAACTATGGGAATTGCTCAATTCTTTGGTCTGTTCAAAGATCCCATGGCAAAAGAAGTTTTGGAGATCATCAAACAAGATTGGAAGCATCTAGTGTTCGGTTGGAAATAGAAGGTTTGAGAGATCCAAGTGTGAGCGAAGGATATGTTAAAATGGAGAGCCTCAGCTGCTTCAGCCATGCCTTGCGCTATAGAGGAGCCTATTAAGGGAAAAGAGGTTAATATTGAAGATGATTTAGCTGCTTCAGCCATGCCTCGTGTAGAAGTCAAATCTCATATCATAGAGGAACCCTCAAAAGAAAGAGGGTTAAACGGTGAATTGAGAAGGCAAGTGGACAAACTAAGGATAGAGTTGAGCAAGAGCAGAAAGGACAAGGCGACGTTGGAAGGAATGATGCTAGAAGATGAATAAAAGGAGAAACATTTCTAGATGAGCAAAATACAGTCTAGAGATGCGAAATAACCAAGCTTGAGTTAAAAGTTGGTTGAGGAGAAGATTGCTAGGTGAAAGGAGTGAGAAGGAGCTTAAAGGGTTTGAGTTTGGAATTGGAT
>NC_133284.1:329769-436748 GCF_005239225.2 Populus alba
TATAGCTATAATTAACAACTACAAAGCATATATACCATTGATCTCTTGCATTGCAGGACCAAACGTAACCTAAAGTACAGCCATACATACATATGAATTATTGTTCTCAGGTTTAAACCTGGCTGCAACCGAAGATCCTTGAAGATTATGGTTTTGTTTGGCTACGTGATGCAAATTACATGTTACAATATTTAAAAAGTAGGTTTGCACGGTGTAGTCAACCAACCTGGGTTTACAACTTGATGTTACATACTCCTCACGTTATTATTTCCAGTTTGAATTTGATCAAACAAAGCGACTGTTCTGGACGAGTAAAGATAACAAAACACGAAGCAGGAGCTGTCAAGATGTGTAAGAAGAGGCATTGATCTTGACGGAGTACCTGCAAGTTAGGCAAAAAGTAGGTGCGTATTTGAAGCATTCCCTCGTTTTTTCTCAACCTCATATAAATTGATGCACATATCATAACAGTTAAGATATCCTTTTCTATTTGGAATTTAAGCAGAAACTTCTTTAGTGTTTGGCTTTTTTCAAAGTTGAATCTGACACATGAATTTCCTCAATTCCACTCATTTGAACAAGAACAACTTGTTCTTATCATTCCTGGTGGCCACGGCACGGGATAATGAAAATGAAATCAACTAACACTAATTGCATTCATTGTTCTTTTGATAAAAAAAAAATAAAAAATAAAAAGAAAAAATAGTTGTCTTGTTAAAAATTTATTTGCTCGTGGGTGAACCCGCTGACCTATTAATCCAAGATCTGGATAAGAATTGAATTGACCTAATAGATTAGCCCGCGTCTCAATCAAAACCTGATTTGAGATTTTTATTTTTATTTTTTTAATTTTAAAATGATGAAATTTTAAATTTGTTAGTCAACCTAAGCTAACTATTTTTTTTTAATTATTATTAATATGGGTGTCTAGGTAGTTTGTTTCACACTTTAACTAATCTTACAAGTCCTGAAATTAACGATCATGTAAACAGTTGAGAACCTATAATACATGTTTTAGATGGAGTCAAGCTTAATAATATTTTTTAAAATTTTTTATATATTTTTCATTCCATATCTTTTAGTTCCTTTCACATACAAGTAAATTAAGTGGTGGTGTTGTAATTTCCAAAGCTTCTAAAAAATGGTCCTATTATATGAGGACAAATTATTTATTTTTTGATAAATAATGTTAGGAAATTATGTATGTGTGTAATTGTGTTTTTTTTTTTTTAAAAAACAAATTCTAAAATAGTTCATTCTTAACATGCAATGGGGATCTTAATAAATTTTATTTTTTTCATGAAAATAGATTTTTTTGGAATGATAAATCAGTTTCAATTCTAATACGAATAAATAAAAGTGGTAATATATACAAAGAGAAGGGATATTTCACGCAGCAATAAAGAATTTGAACCAATCTCTCTAGACAATTGGTGCTTAAACTTGGAACTTAATTATTGTATTTGGCAAAACTTGACAATCTAAACATGTAGTGCCATTGTGTTTTTTTAAAAATATTTTTTTATATATATATTTTAAATTAATTTTTTTTGGATGTTTTTGGATCATTTTGATATACCGATATAAAAAAAATAAAAAAAAATATTATTTTAATATATTTTCAAGAAAAATACACTTTAAAAAATAATTACTACCATAGTGTCAAACATTATCTTTGTGTGTTTGGTATTGTGGTGGAGTGTACTTTTTAAAATATGTTTTACTAAAAAATATATTAAAATAATATTTTTATATATTTTTTTTATTTTTAACATCAGTACATCAAAATTATCATAAAATATATAAAAAAAACATTCAATTTGATATTTTTTTAAGCCAGATATAATTTGATATAGTTTCAAGTGCAAAAACAACTATGATATTAAAAAAAAAAATACTCTGAAACTAATTAATTATTTGGGTTGTATCCTTTGTAAAATTATCTTAATTTTACCCTCTTCTTTTCATTTTTTCCCCTTTCTAGGAATCAAATACTTCCAATCAATGCTCTATTGTATAGTAATTTTCTTAACCTCCCCCCCATCTATAACTGAAAAAACAATGATTTAAGACCATGCAATGATTAAAACCATTCTAGCAAGCACATGCTTCCAAACAACCAATGTACATACATTTCCACAAAGTAGTTGAAATAATTCACAACCCAACAAAAAAATTCTAGTTTAAAATCCTTAAAATAGTGAAAAAAAAAAAAATTGGGGAAAATTGTAATGGTAGGTAGAGGAAAGATGGGGGAGCCACAAAAGACCATTGGACAGCAGTATGGCAACCCTGTCTTCGCCACCCTGTTCTCACTCACCTTCCTCTTTACCCCTTTATATATACCTACCATCCACATTCCTACAATTCATTGTCTCCATTGTTTTTGTGCTTGCTTTGCTTGTTGCCTTGCCTCTCTACAATTTCTCTCTAAAGAAAACCCTTTTCAAAGAGGGATTTGTAGAGCCTTTCTTCTTTCTTTCTATATCTGTTGATCAAGAAAATGGAGGCAATGAAGATGAAGATCTTTGTTGTGTTGATGGTGGTCTTGATGGCCTTCTCAACCATGCAAAAGGCTGCAGCTGCCGATGCACCAGCACCAAGCCCAGCATCTGATGCCACTATCTTTGTTCCCACGTTCTTGGCATCTCTTGTTGCTCTTGCTTTCGGGTTCCTCTTTTGAGCCAACTTATTAGGTGTTATAGCATGGTTTCTCTCATTTCTTTCCCTTCCCATTTTTCTTTCTTTCTCCCCTTAGGATCACTTTTCCATAGTCTTTTGTAATGTTGGATCTTTCATGCTTACAATATGGGAGTGACACAAGAAAGAAGGAGAGGAAATGGGTTGGGATTTCTCCCTTTCTTTCTTTGTTGTATTTATTTTATGTATTGATGTACTTGGGGTGTGATTGATGTCTTTTGATGGCACTTGTGTTGTATTTTCTTGTATAATTCCTTTCCATTTATTCATGTATCTTGCTTTGGCTTGAGCTTCTCTCACTTGTATTTGTGATTTACTCTAGTAATAAATCCTTCCCTCACTTTTTTTTTATAAAAGTCTTGCTCTTTGTTTCTTCTTCTCCAATGAATTTGATGTTCTTTTTTTATGAGAATAATTGATGTCCTAAACCATTTGAGCACCTCATAACAAATTTTCTCGTTGAGGTTCAGAGGGGTCACTGAGAATAGGTTCTTGTTAAACAAGTGAAGGACCAAGTTGAAAGCTTTTGTTGGAAGGATGGTAATGAGCTGTAGTTTGGCAGATTCCATCGGAGTTTATGTGGTGATTGTTGAAGGTGATGATTGTAGACAGGAGTTGATGGGGCCTTCAATTATGATTGTGTTAGGCACAATGGCCAGGCCATTGAATTTGAAGGCAAGGCATTGGCCTACCATGTGAAGGTAAAAAAAGTGGTTCCTATTTCCTGACATGTGAAGAAATATGGTCCAGAATCAAATGGCCTGGCATTGAAATGGGAGCCTAGAAGTTTTAGGAATTGTATTGCTACAGAAATCTGGTAAAAGCATTTCCATGAAAAAAATCAATGCTAATGAAGCACCAACCCATTGAAATGAAGCATGAGGCTTCCAAAATCAAATCAAACTTCCCCTTTTTTTAATGGGTAAACTAAACCCTAATCTCAAGCATTAGTGATGCCATTTGGAATGCTGAACGGCTTGGAAAATATTGCCTACTGCCCTGATGTACCATAGCCACACAAGATGATATTTTTCCATTTGATAGTGACACCTGATTCTTCCTTTGTTCTCTTGAACTGTCCAAGGAAAGCAATTCGGTCGGTGCGGGAAAGCAATCAGGCCAATCAGTGAGTCATTCCAATCAGTCCTTGATACCGCCGGTAAAGTGACGGTCACCAAACTTTAAGGATGCCCTACAATGACATGCCATCAAAATCCTGCTTCGTGTTAAAAGAAACCTAGTATTAATTTTACTAACAAGGGCAGGCCATGGTCGTTGATGGAAGAACTGTGGTTAATGGAAAGAGCACTCAAATTCTGTCCCAAAAAGGCTCCATTGTCATTAAACTTTGCCATCCTAGTGTTCCCCGTCGATTTCACCTCTAATTTTTATTTTTATTTTTTTAACAAAATCACTCTTTGGGCCATCCAATCCCTAAACCACGCCAACAATGTAAACTTTGGACATTTTATGAATCAATATTATTAGAATTATGGGTGAGCGGCCAGGGTAGGAGTTAAGACCAGTTGATGATGTGAACATGTTAACAAATGGCACATGCTTGTTGGGACATAGAATGTAAGATAAATGGCAGCCCCCTGTACAGCAGTTTTTGTTTAAAAGGAATCCATTTTATATTAAGCTTTCTTGGCCTAACTAGTGGCCTTAATCATAGAGAAATATGCTTGCTAATATATTGTTTAGTAAGGTGGCATCCAAGCACCTGCAGCCCAATTAAAATTTGTTCCCACAAGGATAACCAAAATAGAACTCAAAAAAAGAAAAGTAGTAGTTTGATAGCTACGGAGATTTGTCATTAATTTTGATTAACTTACTGATCATCTATTAATCAATGAGAAGATGAGAATACAAAGCTTGCAAGGTTGCCATGTGGAATCTCACATCATATGTGCTATGCACACGAGGCCTGTGAAAGTGACCAAATGCAGTGTCACCAGGCAGAAGTGGTGGGTTGGGGTAAGCTTTGTCTGGACGCTAAGACTTTGCATAAAAAACATGGGTTCTAGCATTTAGTGCCATCAATGTCCTTTCTTTTCTTACTTTTTGGCTTGTTGAGAATCCATTTGGTTTAGTCACCAGGTATTTTCACGCCAGTTTTCAGGCATTGAAATAAAATCCTGATCTGGTCAGGTTTTCTTCCATATCTGCACTAAAAATTTGTGTTTCGATGTTTTTTATTGGATTCAAACCAAGATAGCAGACAGACCTCCAAGGATAAAGGGTTCATCAACGCTGAACATAGCTGCTCATGCCACCGTGTTCCTCTTTATTTTATTTTTTTTGTGTTCTGGGATAGGAAGAACAAGATGGCTGTAACATGCTATGCATGTCTCATTTGCTTTTCTTGTTTTGAAAAGATTAGAATTTACTTCAAAGTTATCCTATAAATATTTATTTTTGTGTCTCCGTCTTTCTATACATTCTTTATCTATCTTATTTATTCTTATACACTAACCACACAACTTGATAACTTGACAACCTTTCACTCTCTGTATTCTTGAATCTGCTCCAAAAATCAATCAACTATAATGAAATTTTTTCAGAAAGTGATATACGTGCACATGCACAAATATCATCGCCACGGATACAAGCAATAACGTTGAATAAACGAAGAAAAACTTCTATCTTAGAGGCAAAAATCGATATAGAAAATTGAAATGTGAGATAATAAAAAGGGTATCTATTACAAGGGTGGTGGTTATGTTTCACATAAACAAAATCTACAAACATGTTGTGCCTAGAGAAACAATGAACTGCCTATTCATTTACATTTTTGGCATCTGCTGTCAAAACCTATTCTGTTAGATCTAACTATTTCTTCCCAAACATTTCATTTCTTTCTAGGACTTCAAAAAGGAGGGCTATGCATCAGCAGGCTACAGTTACATTTACACGTTACAGTTTATTGTACATAGGAGCAACAACGCAGGGGGCAGGTCATTGTTGCTTGTGTCTTATACCTGTGACCGACCCGGCTGTGAAGAGAGCTCTTTATCAGCAAAATGAAGCAGTCTTCTGAGTCTTAAAACCATGTCACAATGAAATGGAAGTGCGGTTCTTCGCTCCAAATATGCTGGGCTCACAGTCATCCATGATAGGGCTTGAAGTTCTGCTGCGACACTCTCAAGAATTACCTGGGTCCTGATTTCAAAATCTTTACCATCTACACCTAAAGTCCGTCCCCCTTGCTTCACAATCCTTCGAAACATTTTATCTTGGGTCATATTATTGCCTCCATAATAATCAATGAGACTCACAGAAAGAACAGAAGGCCATTCTTCTCTTGAATTGCTCTTATAATCTCTCCTCACAGAAGGTACAGCCTTTGAAACCATGAAACCAGTGGAGAGCGGAATTGCAGATCCCTTACTGTGAAGGAGATGTGCAAGTGGTGGGGATTCAGCAGTGAGGCATGTGGGGTGCTGCAGGGGTGTTGATGGAAGGAAGCGCATGCTGGGTGATGGAATTAAAATGTAAGATGCTGATGTTGAACCGAGAGACTTTACAGGAGTGATACCTTCCAGATAGATTGACGTGCCAACACCACTGCCACTTCCTCCTACACAACTTTTGCTATTAGAACTCAAGGCAACAAAGTTATGAACTCCAGCCCTAATTAGTGGAGGAAACGATGTTCCAAGAAATCTCAACATAAACCTGATTACATGGATATGATCTTATGTGCCAAAATATTTCCAACTCCTCTAAACAGGGCACACCAAAACTATTTCACATGTTCCTAAAGGTTACAAAGTATGCTTGCTTGTGTTAATTGTACATGCATGTCCAGGAAAGGAAAACCATGCCCAATGATTGAGCAAAGTGGCAACATAACGTGTGCTTTTAATATGTTTATTGTTGTGTATCTTCATCACCACACCAGCATAACAATATTGTCTAAAGTCATATGAAAGATTTCCCAAAAGGACACCAAGTCGATGCCAAGGTTACAGTCCATCAACATCCAAGAAAATGAGACTGGTGGTAAAACGTAGCTACTGTGGCATCACCACAGAAAACCAGGTGCAGTGAACAATAGATGAAGAATGTGACCTTTCTTTAACAAGAGTATCAAATGTTTTTAATATGAATGCACTGAGGGGAAATAAAGAATGAGAGTGGAGGAGAGAACATCAACTTACCAGGAGATGGTGTATCAGCCTGAAGCAATAGATGTAAAGAATGGTCAATTGAAATTGTAACAAAACTGATGCTCTGCATCCACTGAAGCATCCCCCTTGAGTTGTCAACTGCTGCGTGCCCACCCATAAGCTGTTTTCTTGAAGAAGTTTGCCCCAAACCACCCTTCATATAGCCAGATGCTTTTGAGTGAGGGCTATACAACGGACTAGGTGAGGAAGGCAAGGTTCTTTCTTGAATTAAACCCATCTCCTGTTGCTGCAAGGAAGCCCCATTAGCGCTTGCAGCCGTCCCATCAGGCATTGATCGCCGTAGTTGCAGTGGCCATTTCTTCACCTCAGAACCCCCAACTGAATAAATGGCTTTCTGCCACTCTGTTTAATCACACAGTAGAAGAGAAATAACAAAAAGTAAATGCCAAAAGAATAGAACAAAAATAGAGGTCAAAAGTCATAATCACAACACCAAAAATCCTTCAATCAACAGGCTAAATGGGTAATAGTTGCAGGCAACTGATAAATTACTGGCAACTTAGCAAAAGGTTCCAAACACACTAAACCATATAAAGGCACCCCAAGACTGCAGTGAAACTTTCGTTACTGGTAATTGGTAAGAGAATCACAATGGAAGACATCTTCTTTTATTTAAACTGAATTCATAAACCATTTACTTGTTGCACATAAACAATAAAATAGTTGTGAAGCAGCCAATCTAAATAATGACAGCAGACAGGAAAACCTTAGACATGAAAAGGCAATTGATTGTAAACATCAAACAGAGAACAATGGATGACTTTCATGAAAGAAACTTATATACCTATGTACTCAAGCTCAAAGAAGTTTCCAATTCGAGTAATCACAAAATCTCTAGGCTTTACACCACCAGTGTCGGGAGAGGAGCAAGCCTGAAGTATCTGACATCCTTGCTGCAAAACTTGTACAAAAAGGCATTGCAAACCTTTTGTATCCTGGCGACTACTAATTCCACCAAAAGGGAATATATGGCTGTCAAGCAATTCTCCTCTTGCATCTGTCCAGATGCAAACAAGCCAACGCCAGTCCTCTGTCCATCCATAGCAGCAATGCAGGCTTGGAAGAGTCTTTTGATAACTAGATCCATAGCCATCGGGCTCAGATCCATCATGTTGTGAGCTAGATCCAGAATCCACACTCCCTGCTGAGCTTGCACTTTGCATGAAGCTTCCACCAGTATCATCAGATTGCAGTTTTGAAGATTCAGAGACCATATTACCAATAATTGTAGGTGCAACTGCATGGTCCAGAGATCCGGGCTCTGAAAGAATAAAAAGTGGTTCAAACATGTAGCGGATCTCATCTTGAAGAGAAAAATCTCCATTTCGGTTTGGATCACAGGTCAAGCCTCCAGCCCTTGCTGTTTGCCAGGAGTTATCCCAAGTGCCAGATCTCAATCTAGAATCAATGTCAGTCTCTCTTGGTAACGAATTCCACATTGCTGGAACAGAACTCATTTGTGTTAAATGAGATCTACTTGATGTTGATGGCTGAACATCATTTGAAGAGCCTTTCGAAATTCGCCGGGCCTTATTGTATACAGTGAAAGCAGTCTCCTTAAGAATGATGAGCTCATTAAGAGCTGGACTAGTGACCCTAAAAATGGCATCAACTGTCACAATTTGCAATACCAATTTAGGAATGCTAAACCCAGAAAGTACTAGAACATTTGAGGCCGACGCTTCATCCACAGCTGCCAAGCTGCTTAATGCTTTGCCGACCTGAGCCAGCAACATAGACCTCCTCTCTCTATTTGCTGGGGGAATGATTGACCCAATAGAAACAGAGGATTCAATGACAGTTTGTAGAACTGCAGCAGGTTCAGGAAAGGGGCACACCACATAGACAACCTAGATACCAAGAACCATCACAGATGTGTTCAGTTACACGAAAATAAACTAATACAACGTTATGTGCTTGACACAAGATGCAGGCATGCAAACTTTGGTTGCTAAAAAAAATACATCATTGCCTGCTCAAGAAACATGAGCACAGCATAAACATTACACGGCATAATTGAGTTCAACAGATTCTGGAGTTCAAAACTAGCAGATAGCAACAACAAACCCATCCAGATTCCCCAAAAGCACAAAAAGAAAATGATTTTAAGTAATTCCCAAATATAACAGGAGTTCACAAGTAAAATCAAAATCAAAAGATACTGATATCATCCATTAAACATGGAGAACATGTCATTAATAGTGGTGGCTAAAAGTGAAAGAATTGAAAGAAAAAAACGCCACACTACTAATGCCATTTTGGGATACAAGAAGCAAACCAGTTGGAGAAAAAAACTCAACCTACATTCTTCATTTAAGGAAAATAGAGCTCGCTACTTACCATACAAGGGCTGCTATTGCCTTCTTTTGGGTTTGTTGCTAAGGATGGAC
This sequence comes from Populus alba, assembly GCF_005239225.2. Classification (NCBI taxonomy): domain Eukaryota; kingdom Viridiplantae; phylum Streptophyta; class Magnoliopsida; order Malpighiales; family Salicaceae; genus Populus; species Populus alba. The sequence continues at coordinate 339,053 of NC_133284.1, forward strand.
CAATTTTCAAAGCCTTGACAGCCTTCGAAAGAGACTTAAGATAGCTTGCCAGGTCCCAACCATTGGAGAGCGAGAGAAAATAATCGCTTATCGATCCCACAAGGGAAGCATTACTGCTTTCTATCTTCATTGACTGAGGGCAATCAAGTAGTACAAAACCAGAAGACAAAGATTTCCCTGCATCCATCTCCATTTGGTTTCCCAAACTCTGAGGTGAATGGGTTCCCAGTTTGCACGTCTCATAGACTGAAGGATAAAAAAGAATTCATAAGACTGAACCAATTTACATAATGACATGGAGCCATTGAACTCAAATAGATTACTCAAACAGCACATGCATGCGAAAAACACATGATTGCACACACATTGATTAGCCTAGGAAAATTTCATGAAGAATGTGATTTACAAATTAAAAATAGAAACATGAGCGAAATGAATAAGTCAATAACAGTGGCTTTTTCCCCTCAGGGCTAGGAATTCTTAAACAAAAGAAAAATCACTTCCCTAAAAGACTGGGATCACAGAATTTTATTCAGCACAATACTCATCTGGTTGTTAGCAAATCTTGAACAAAACCTAGAAATTACTTTTTTCCTCCAAGAGAAAAGTATGTAGAATCCTTTCCCTAAAATTGGAATGGTTGGGTAAATTTTTTGAACATGACCACAGTTTTATAGACACATTACCAGGGCAAGAATATAAAAGCACACTCACCAGTTCCAAGTTGTTGGAAAAAATCTGCAGCTGCAGAAGTAAGGGGATCAATGTCTGGACATACAACACAATAAGTTATCTGCAAAGGTTAATGAACAATAAAGTTTCAGTATCATAAAAAATGGACACAACAAAAAATCTACTCAAGAAACAAACAAAACAGGGATGCAAAACAGACAGCAAGAGTATCCAAAGAAGGCACTGGTTTCAAGGATCTTACTGGTTTTGGTGAAGCATATGGTTCAAAAGGAGCCTTTTCCCAGAGTTGTAAAGAGCTTGCTGATGTCTTAAGCCAATCGTCCTGGTACCTATTTGACAAACAATTCATTTGCACATTTCATAGACAATGATACCAAATAATAAAGCTAACGGAAAAACTGAAATTACAGAGTTATCAAATAATGGGGGTAAGGCTTGGTCTACTTGAGTTATCTACACAAAAAGAGCAAGTAACATTATGTCTGAAAGCCTCTGAAGTTATAAATGGCAATGAGATCTGCAGGATATCCTCTTAAAAACTCTGTATAAAGTGTTACAAACATTGCAACAAATTCTCTGATTTGTTTGATACACAGATTCATAGACCAACCAGCCAGAGAAAAACAACAAGCAATTTGATGAACTCAAAAAGTTGAGATCCACATATTCTTTCCTAGATCTGATTTTTGAATAAAGTGCATTCTCTAAATGTCTTATGCATTTTCTTAGCAATCAGCTTTGCATTCACCACAAAAGAGAAAATGCAATGCTCATCTACATATGTTAAATTTCTTTCTTAATTTATCAACTGTTGACATGAAAACAAAACCAATTATGATACATACCCAACAAGAATTGCAGGCAAAGGTAGAACAAAAACCGTTGGCTTTATCCTGGGAACAAGCTCTGGCTCTATTTCCTGATTTGATTTCCTTTGGGATGTCTCATCCACTTTAGCTCCATCTGGTGTACTGGATGCTGCAGCCATTGAGAAACTGTAAAGTAACTGTAAATTCAAGAACCCAACACGCACACAGATGTGCATGTGAGCACAGCATTACCATACCTTTGAGGGAAGATGATCCAGCAGCGGAAGAGAGGGCTGGGCTCATTGGTTCTCCAACAGACAGTGTTACAGTACTTGAATCTTTGCATTCACTTAAAGTGGACTCCCCAGAGGATCCGTCGCATGTGGTTGCTCCATCACCTGACTGAATGTGGCCTTTGCACCAATCAGTGACACATAAAGGACCTTCCAAATTCCCGAAAGCAGATTTTAAGGCTATTTTGATTTCAGACTGCAGCAAGGTGGTCACTGCAGAAGAATGAATCTGAGGAAGAGGAAGAGGTTCCCATCACAGTACAGTAAAAATGCATAGATGCAGAATTATGTTAAGTGTTTGAATATTATCCCACAATAAATCGTACTCATGAAATACAAATGCTTACATCAGCAGAAAGTGGGTCTACTAGTTCCACGCCAGCAATGTCCAGAAAATGACAAGAAGCCAAAGTCCCTCCACAACCTGCATGGATCATGGAAGGCCCGCAAGAAAATCCACGCCTCCAATGTTCTTGTAATGCAAGCCACCCATAAGGACCATCACCACAATCAGCATCCAGAGCCACATCAACAAAGGAAGTAGCTTGTTGGACAAGCAATGCCATGCCATCCAAAAGCTCCTGCAGTGGCTGCTGCCTTTGCCTATATGAGAGAACCCCTTCCTCGCTGAATGAATGGTGTGGCAAGGACACACTAACTTCAATATTCGATGAACTAGTATGTTTTGTTAATTTAGGAACTCCAACAGAGCGCCAAACACCTACAGGTGAATTAAGATGCCCATCTAGTACTCCACCATCCATATCCCCAGCTATTCTAACTGGTATAGATTCTTTTTTCTTCACTTCATGCCTGCCAGATATGTTGTCTGTCATGGTACTTGCATCACCATGCACCTGATTCAAACCAGTGCTTCCACTTAACCTGTGCAAATTTACAGATGTAGGGTTACCAGGAGACAACAGCGTGTGTCGCATTCTACACATGGATGCTTGTAACATAATGCATTCTACTTCAGTTGCCAGAACAGTCTTCATAGAAAATAAGAAACTTTCTGCTCCTAGTGTGCCATCACTCATTTTCCTCTGCGCAGATTTGACAGTGTTTGATGAATTAGAATTCAATAATGGAGATGGCATCATCGCCTCACTTGTAGGACGGCTTTCATTAGATGTGAATGTTCTTCTATCAAGTGGTACTTTCCCACCTTCCACAAGAGTGTAATATTTCTTTGTGTCATTCCTTCCAGGACCTGTTTTCAGATTCACCTGTATGCCAGTTTTCTCATTTGATCCTTCAAAGCAAGGAGAAGATGGTGGTGTTGCACCATATGCATAATTATTTGAACTTGAATTTGAGCTCTCCACTTGGCGAGATTTTGGACAATATGGACTCCTGAAAATTGATGAGGAGAATTCGCTTGAAAGGGTTTCAACTGCCCCATATTCTGGGGCAAAGGTCATCAAAGCTTCGGCTTTGATTAAATGATCAAACTCGCCTGAAGAAGATGATGGAGTGCAGTTCACTGGAATTAATGCCAGAGTACCAGGTGTGTCTTCTTGGCTTTTGCTGGCACTTTCATCTATGACTACTGCAGGAGACGGATTAAAACTTTCAAAAGATGGAAAAGCTACTGGCGGAAGCATCTGATCCACGACATCCATTACCCCAATAGGACTGTTAGCAACTTCACCACAATCAGGACCAGGAAACATAAGAGCCTGCGACTCTGCTGTTCCAGGAGGCTTCACAAAACAAAGGGAAAAACTTAAAACTTAATTTTGTTTAATTATAAAAAGACTATAAAGCAATTATAGACCTTCCAAGCTCCAAAGGGGAAACAATTGTTAAGAAACATCAACAAAACATCTAGATTCTAGTGCTATTCAGCAATTGATAAGAGTTTCTACATCAGGGTCTATCAGATGAAAGAGTTGTCTTCCAGGTTCATAAAGACAAAATAATAATAATAATTATCGAGTGTCAAATATTCCCATGTCACAGAGTGTTTTCCCATTGACAAATATGCAAATCTTATACATTCCTTTTCATCAGATAAACAATCAAAATCTGCATGCACTAGCACAAGCATGCATACAAATGAGTATCTCCCATATTGTGCATTGTGTTAGGCTTGCAGTTGTATAGGAGATTACCTCTCCAAAAGGCAGATCATCATTCTCAAAGAAGTCCCCAAAATCACCAAATTCAGAGAGAAGAGCTTGGATATCCATGCCTGCACCTCTGTCATCGTCCCAATCCCAACGAGATCCAATCTGCTCATTTGCAATTCCTGTAATAGCTGAATCATTAACTTCTACTGAACCAAAATCTTGCATGTGAACATTTTTAACCATGCCCGCTTGACCAAATGGCTCAGTCATCCCTGTTCTAGGACGCTTCGAACCCTGCATAAGAAATACCAGCAAAGTCATCAGTCTGAATCCCACAAAATGCCTAAAATGAACATATACAAAGACAGGTTCAAGCGCTGTTCCCATTCATCATCCATAAAGACAATTTTCCAGTATCCCTTAATAAGTGACAACCCATTTGAACTAAGTCCAGAAAATCGTGAAAAAGAAACTCATCCTACATAATAAAAATTGTAAAGCAACAGCATCAAAGGCTCATACCTAGATCATATTGATGGGACATCTATGAATGAAATGAACATAATCACCTAGAACTTCCAGTGAGGAGACATTAAGTGCAGTTATAGTCAACAAAAAGAAGCTGGCTTCTTTACCTTTACATTCTTTCTTTGCAGGATAAAACTCAGTCAAGAACGTATTTTGTACAAGAGGAGATCACATGAGAGTCAATTATAAGAGCAATCTAGCAAGCAGACCATGGAATTGCACTCAGAACCCTCAGTTCAGGTAATTTATAGTTTAGTTGTAGGGGGGAATGAGGCAACAATATCAAATGTTCACACCTAGATCATATTGAGGGGACCTTTAGGAATGGAAGTCTTTAATATTAATCAAAACAGTATAAATCATACAGAAATCCCTGCTAGAGGCCACAGGCAACATAACAGGAGTAACATGTCTAGTCTTCCCTAGTCTCTTAGCACTTTGGAACTGGTTTGACATTGGGCAGACACGCATTTAGGCAGAATCACGGATTATTAGGATTTCTCAAGTACCATAAAGGCCCTAGACATCCCTTTTGGAAATCACAAAAGAAGAATAAGATCAAGAATCAAGGATTTTGCGATCAGAATGACTAGTAGTTTGCATCTATTAATGAAATACAACACTAGAATGAAACTACAAAATTATCCAACTCTATTTAGTACTCGCAATAAGCATAATTTTGCTGGATTGCTGTATATGTGCATGTGTGTACCAATACATTCCTGCTTACAGTATGCCTGCTGGACAGTTTCTAACATGAACCAACAATTAACCTACTTTGCTAAATTCAGCAATGTAAAGAATACACTGATCTATGTAGTGGCTCTTTCTCTACAAGAAATGATTGCCATATAGGAGTTACTAAAAAGCATTATGTTGTAAGATATTAGGCCAACAAAGTCTAGTACTTGAGGCTTCTACAAGATTTCTATATTCTAAATTGTTTATTCTATCTAGTTTACATAACAAGAAAGTCTCAATCCCAAACTACATAGGGTCGCTTTAATGGATCTTCTGGCGCCATTCCTCACAATCATAAACCATTCCATCTAGTGTATGCACACTTATTTTAAACATCCAAGCCAACAAGATAAACTCAAAAAAGGTAAAAGATGCTTGTCCCTTGGATAAACTCAAAAAAAGGCAAAAGATGCTTGTCCCTTGTGAGCATGTCATTATATTTAGACTTTTGTAAACTTTAGTGCCTACAACAATATCTTCATCTTCAGCTCAAACATAGGTATCCTTGTCTACAGATAATGAATAATTCAAGGATTGTAAGAGTCAAAACTATGAATGTGGATAAAATGGAGTACCAGTTTGAGGCCATCATTTTCCATCTGATCATTGGAAGATAAACCAGATTGTCTGCATGACAATGAATCAGCATCAGCCTCAAGCTCACCAGTGGTCATCTTGTAATCACTGTCACTAGAGCCGCTGCTTATGGAGCTGATGCTGCTACTATTACTATTGCTACTGCTGTTATATCCATGCTGCATACGTACTCCATTAGATTCAATCCAAGATCCTTCCAGAAAATCTGTATCACCACCACTGAAGAAAGAAGAAAAATGCAAGAGCCAAAATGAAGATTCAAGACCAACTCTCAACATTGATAGTTAATTATGACACTTAGCATGACCATTGAAAGATCTCATGCATACTCCCTCTGCCCCATAATTCCTGTGAGGAGTTTTCTTTTCTTTTCCAAAACTATTTTATCAGTTATTGAAGCAGAGAAATTCGAAAGAAAGTGCATGCAAAACTAAAAGAAAAAAATGAGAAGTCAATACAATTTTTTAAAGATTATTCACATAGATGACAAGAACTTAATGAAGAATTTTGAGAGAAGTCTTTCTCTTTTCTTTCATCTTAACAGCCGTATGTTTGTACAATAAATAGGGAAGAGAAGCTAACCTACTGACCCTCAAAACAAGAAATAAATCCTAGATAGGAAAGTATTCTACACTAAACTAGAAAGCAATAATCTAGAGAATCTGAATAGTTAATATCAGATTCTGTTTCCTAAACCATATATACTAAGATTTCTCTAAGATCTTAACTGATTTTGAGACTGATTTCCACACTCCCCCTCAAGCTGGGTTGTATATGTTATACATGCCCAGCTTGTGACTCAATTCTTCAAAATTAGTTCTTGGTAGAGCTTTGGTGAGGATGTCTGCAATCTGAGATTTTGTTGGAGTGTAAATAAGGTGAACAATGTTCTTCTCAATCTTTTCTGTGATGAAGTGTCGATCTATTTCAATGTGCTTTGTCCTGTCATGATGAACTGGATTCTTTGCTATGCTTATGGCTGCTTGATTATCACAATGCAGCTGTATAGGTGTCAATGATTCCATGCCAAGTTCCTTAAGTAATCTAAGTATCCACATCCCTTCACAAATACCAAGAGCTAGAGCTCTCAGTTCAGATTCTGCACTGCTTCTAGATACCACATGTTGTTTCTTGCTTCTCCAAGTTACTAGATTTCCCCAAACATAGGAGCAATATCCAGAAGTAGATCTCCTATCTATAATGTTTCCTGCCCAGTCTGCATCTGTGTAGATTTCAATATTTTTGTTGTCACATTTCTTGTATAGAAGGCCTCTACCAGGAGTCATTTTCAGGTACCTCAAGATTCTATTAACTGCTGCCATATGATCTTCTGTCGGGTTGTTCATGAATTGGCTTACAAAACTGACAGAAAAGCCAAATATCAGGTCTGGTATGTGAGAGATAGATGAGTCGACCCACAAGTCTTTGATATCTCCCCCTATCCACTGGTTATACTATCATTTTCTGCTCCTATCTTCTTTGTTGAATCCATTGGAGTGTCTGCAGGTTTGCATCCAAGCATTCCTGTTTCTTGTAGTAGATCCAAGACATATTTTCGTTGAGAAACATATATACCTTTCCTTGATCGTGCCACTTCCATGCCAAGGAAGTATTTGAGATACCCAAGGTCTTTGATCTCAAATTCCTTGGCTAACAGTTTCTTCAATCTCACCAGTTCTTCCTCATAATCCCCAGTTAAGATGATGTCATCCACATATACTATTAGGATTGCTATTTTCTTTTCTGGAGAGGTTTTTACAAACAGTGTGTGGTCTGCTTGGCATTGGGAATATCCATACTGTGCTACTGTCTTTGTAAACCTGTCAAACCATGCCCGAGGTGATTGCTTGAGTCCATATAGTGATTTTTTTCAGTCTGCATACTCTGTTGAGGTTGGAGGATGTTTCTAGTCCTGGAGGAATATCCATGTATACTTCTTCTTCCAAGTCTCCATTAAGGAAAGCATTTTTGATGTCTAGTTGATGTAGTGGCCAGTCTTGGTTAGCTGCTAGGGACAGAAGTACTCTGATTGTATTAAGTTTGGCCACCGGAGCAAATGTTTCTTGATAGTCTATTCCATAGGACTGAGTATACCCTTTTTGCAACCAGACGAGCTTTTAACCTTTCAATACTCCCATCAGCCTTATGTTTGATAGTAAATAACCATTTACACCCAACTGGCTTCTTTCCAGGTGGAAGTTCAGAAATTTCCCAAGTTCTATTCTTGTTTAAGGCACTGATTTCATCACTCACTGCCTTTTTCCACCCTGAATCTTTGAGAGCTTCTTCAATAGACTTAGGAATCTGTACACTGTCAATGGCTGAAACAAATGCATGATAGGTTGGTGATAACCCTTCATATGAAACAAATTTGCTGATGGGATGACTTGTGCATGATCTAACACCCTTTCTCAAAGCAATTGGAATATTTGAATCATCAATAACAGAGGCAGTATTCTCACAGTCAGAAGTTTTCCATACCTGAGTATATTGGGGCAGAATCTGGACTTGGTTCTGAATCTTGGTCATGTGCAAGAGGTATTGTGTGCTCTATCTCCTTTCCAAGTTTTTTTCCTTCTAGAGTAGGTAAGAAGCTCATGATTTGTGATCTGTGTTTTGGTGTAGGATGAATCTGGTCAGGAGATTGGACTGAGGCTGGTGGTGCTGGGACTGATTGGATTGAGACTGGAGGTGTAGTGTGAGGACTCAAAGTAGGAGAACTCATTGTGGAATGACTTTGGACAAGACTCTGTTGGTTGTCTCCTAGGTTAATTACATGATCAGATTGTATATCCCAATTCTGATATTCTCTCATGGTTGCCCCCTGAAGATCAGACTTGGGATAGTATGCTTGGTGTTCAAAAAATGTGACATCCATAGAGGTATAGACCTTTTTGTAGGTAGGAGAATAACATTTATAACCCTTTTGGTGTGGAGAGTATCCTATAAAAATACATTTGAGAGATGTAGGGTCTAATTTTCCTCTATGGTGTATATGGACAAACACTGAGCAGCCAAATACTTTCGGGGTCTAAGGAAGAGAGTAGTTTGGTATGTGGAAAGGCTTGTAGAAGGACTTGGCTAGGAGTTTTGAAGTTTAGAACTCTGGAAGGCATTCTGTTGATGAGATAGGTTGCTGTGAGTACAGCTTCTCCCCAGAATTGTTTTGGCACATGAGTAGAGAGCATAAGGGATCTAGCAACTTCCAACAGATGTCTATTCTTCCTTTCAGCTACTCCATTTTGTTGTGGGGTGTTAACACAAGAGCTTATATGGATAATGCCTTGATTTAGACAAAAGGTATTAAGGCTAGAATTGAAATATTCTTTGGCATTATCAGTTTTTTTAGGATTTGGATTTTAGTCTGGAATTGGGTTTGTATCATGGAATGGAAGTTTTGGAAAAATCTGACTGACTTCAGATTTTTTCTTTCATAAGGAATAGCCAAGTCAATCTAGTGTGATCATCAACAAAGGAGACAAAACCACCGAGTTCCAGTTATATTTGTGCACTTTTGAGGGTCCCCATACATCACTATGAATCATTGCAAATGGATGTGATGGTTTATATGAAATGGTGGGATAACTACTGCGAACATGTTTAGAGAGTTTGACATATTTCACATTTGAAGGATTGTGAGCTTTTATTGGAAAAGAAAGAGGGAAACAGCCTTTCAAGGTACATGAAGTTTGGATGACCAAGGCGATAGTGCCATAACAGAACATCACTATCTTTATTGACATGAAAATTTTAAAGCTGACTGACCCTTGAATGATATATAGCTTCTGTTTTGAGTTTGCCTTCTTAGAGGAATCTCACTTTTGAGGAGATAGAGCCCAGAACACATCTTAGCACTGCCAATCTTCTTCCCCGTATCCAGATCCTGAAATATACACAAATGAGGAAAGAATTTAGCAACACAATTTAGATCACGAGTCAATTTGCTGATTGAGAGTAGGTTGCAGTCTAGGTTAGGGACATGGAGGATAGAGTTTAGGATCATGTCCCTTGAGAGTCTGCTCAGGCCTATTCCCTTAACTTGGGAGGAAGACCCATCAGCTATACGGACTGTAGAGTTATTAGTGCACTGATTGTATTCATTAAGAAGAGTGGCATCTCCTGTCATATGGTCTGACGCTCCAGAGTCGATGATCCAAGGGCTTGAGTGTTTCTTACTAACAGTAAGGGCTGTTGAAAAGTTACCTTTTTGTGCTAACAGTCCAGATCCAGAACCAGAGGCTGACATACTTGGTTGAGACAGTGAATTCTGACTGAAGAGTTGCTGTAAGATCTCAAGCTGTTCCTTGCTGAAAGGACTTGTTTCTGTTGGCAGAATGGTGTTCTTATCTCGGTTGTTGTCTGAATATACATTGTTGGCACGTCTGTCTTTGTCATTTATTGATTTTGATGGTTTCCAATCAGCAGGTTTGCCATGAATCTTCCAGCAGTTTTTCCTTGACATGTCCTGGTTTGTTGCAGTGATCACACCAGGGTCTTCCTTTCCTCTGTCGATTATCATAGTTGCTGTTTGAATAGCCTCGAGCAGCAAGTGCAGATCCTTCCATTATATGAGCTGAGTTGTGAGGTCCCATCATTACTTTCTTTCTACTTTCTTCACGTCTAACCTCAGAGAATGCTTCTCTGAGATTTGGAAGAGGTTTGGTTCCCATTATTCTTCCTCTGACTTCATCAAGATTCTTGTTGAGCCCGAGAAGAAATTTGAAAGTTCTTTTCTGCTCTACAATTCTTCTATATAAGACTGTGTCTTCAGGGCAATTCCAGCTGTGAGTTTCAAACATATCTAGGTGCTGCCAATGACGGCAGAGAGTGTTGAAGAATTGAGTGATAGAAAGTTCTCCTTGGCGTAGATCATGTAACACTGCCTCAATCTCAAATAGTTCTGATGTATTTTCAGAACTTGAGTAGGTTTCTCTTGCTGCTTCCCAGATTTCCTTTGCTGTTCCATATAGCAGAAAGTTTTCGCCAATTTCATTGGTCATTGAATTGATCAGCCATGACATTACCATATGATTTTCAGTCTTCCATGTTCGAAACATGGGATCATTCCTTTCTGGTATGATGATATCCCCTGTGAGGTAGTCATCTCTGCCCTTTCCACAAATAAACATCATGACTGATGATGACCACTGAAGATAATTGTATCCATTGAGTTTGTGTCCTGTGATTTGGTGTGATGTGCCTTCAGTGCCTCCTGAAAGGCTAACAGATGAGGTTGTTCCTGGCTGTGAGGTCACCTCAGAGAGAGAGCTTTGTCCTGCTGCTGCCATGTCTTAGAGAAGCAGATTAGGGTTCAAGAGTAGGCTCTGATACCATGAAGAATTTTGAGAGAAGTCTTTCTCTTTTCTTTCATCTTAACAGCCGTATGTTTGTACAATAAATAGGGAAGAGAAGCTAACCTACTGACCCTCAAAACAAGAAATAAATCCTAGATAGGAAAGTATTCTACACTAAACTAGAAAGCAATAATCTAGAGAATCTGAATAGTTAATATCAGATTCTGTTTCCTAAACCATATATACTAAGATTTCTCTAAGATCTTAACTGATTTTGAGACTGATTTCCACACTTAAGAATAAGGGTGTGCTCAGTCCATAATTATGAGATAGGCGGTATCTATCCAAGTCTTGCTTGTTCTACTAAACCATATTTAACCTAATCACCTTTTGCCAAAGGGAATTTGCTTCCATGGGAATTACCATAACCATTTCCCACCAATACAGTAAGTTTAGAACAATTTCTCATTCACATTTCCAACCTCAAACAACCTTCAAACAAGCAACATGAAATTTAGTTATTAATATCTCAATAAAAGGAATTTTTGTGGATGGATATTTTATGACATCAAGGCAAATAGTATTTTTTATGATATGTAACCAGTCAAAGTGTTGCTCGTGTTCATTAAGATACAATATTAAAATACTTGTGTTACTAAAAATTTGCTAAAAGTTGCTAATGATGCACAACGAAGGTGGCCAAGATAGTCATGGTGTCACCGGGACCGTGATTTGAAAGCATGGAAAACACAAGCTAAGGTTGCACATGCATGACTAAAAATACATGAGTAAATGGATAATTAGATAAAGCATGTGATGGACTAGATTTATAAGCTTACTAAAAAATTGAGATCTTTAACAGCATAATTTCTCAAGTAGTATCAGCAATTTTAATTCAAAAAGCATGAGCATAACTAACCAATGCATAAAGAATGATGAACCAGGCAGTGATGGCCCTATCCAGTTTTGCAGCCAAAATCTGCAAGTACAAAACCGATGTTAGCTTAAGCCACATATAACAATATTTATGAACAAACAGAAATAAGCTTATTGATCATCCCAACTCTGAAACTAGAGAATAAAAAAGTATACCCAGAACCTTGAAAAGTATAACCCTCCCTCCAAACCTCGAAAAAAATTAGCACAGAATTCAATTTACCTTTTCAAAGAAGACCTAGCAAAAGATTTTTGTAAGACTGGAACAACAACTGCTTCAGCAGGATAAATAAATGCTTTCTCATGAGCTGATAAGTGATCTGGCGATACCTTCTGATCACCTCTCCTTGCTGCAATAGATTCAGCAATATAATTCTTGGATGAATTCTTAGTTGACTGCGAGTTTTTTTGCAATGCCTTGTCACTATCAGACCTTGGGCAGCCTAGTGTAATTTCAACATAGCAATTTTGCCCCCTCAGCTGACAGCCAGGTCCTTGAGAAACATGATATGGCAGGCCAATATATCCATTTAATGTCCTAAACTTGCCAGAACTGTTGAGGAAAGCATAAGTTGGCAATGGAAAATATTAACCCAAACTCCAAAAGAAAAAGAACTGTGAACATACAGATTTCTACAAAAAACAAAAAATTACCTCAAATACACTTGCTTGACAAGATCACTTGGACAACATCCTGTCAGCGAACCACGAATTCCATGAGGAGAAGCAATCACTACAAGATGAAAACATAAAACACAAATTAGAGATCCTGATACAGAAATTACACACATAATTGCCATTGTCACATGACAAGCAATCCAGCTATTCATAAAGAAGGTGAAAAAACATCCCATGGATCGACCTTGCCACCACCAATGGTAGGTGGTTTGTGGGATGTGGAACATTTTACAGGTTAAGCAAATGTAGAAATGCTGGATAAACAAATGCCCAGACAAATCAGAACCATATATTTGCAAATACATGTTGCTTTCTAGAATTCAGAAAAGATATTGCCCAGTAATATGGCAAAGATATTCTTAGTTGACCATGGGATGCAATCCCGAATACAAAGAACAAAGTTTGCTTGAATGCTGAAAATGCTAAAACCTTAGAATGGGCATCCAATGTACCAATATGCTCATGCATCAACAAACTACCTTCTCTACACTCTACAATGAAAAGTGATATCAGCTTGAGTCAGATTCAATTGCACCTTATTTTTATTTACATTTTCTTCCAGTGATAACTTTGTCTTGTAACTATCATAAATAGTCATTCAAGTTCCAACTTAGACAAAACATTTTTTCTTTTATGTTTCTCAAAACACATCCACATGTTAAGACACTCTTTTTCATAGATGTCCAGATTCTGACACCATCCAGAAGCTATGATTCAAGAATGACAAACTCAACTAGATGGGGGTGTTTCTTATGTTATTATATTCGTGTTAACTTGCAAAACCCTCAATCCCTGAAACAAGGGTAAATTCAAAGAGACTACAACATAATGCGGAAAAAATGCTGCTTAAAGCTCAAATCCTAAACAATAGGAGGGGGGGGGGGGGTTGTGAATTCGGTTCTGTAATCACCATGAAGAGGTCCTAATATTCTTGTAAAATATGTGATGAGAACATTCCTAAGAAATCCCCAACATATAACATTCACCAACCTGGAAGCCTATAACTGGAATTTGTAGAAGAATGTTTTAACACTCTTTCCACATCACCATTTGAAAGTGCTCGGATATGCCTGAAAACAGGTTATTTTAAACTTGTACATTAGGGAAAGTTATTGATGCAATAATCATAACTAGAAACAAACTATGAAATTTCACCAACTTTGCAGATATTATCACGTGCACAAAGATCGTCTCTTCAGAGGCAGAAAAGATGAACTCAACTGTGGGCTGTCCTTTACTGCAAAACACCCACCAAAAAAAAAAACTACTGAATACAAGCAAATAATGTTATCAAAAAGAAACATAAGTTCGACTGTGTAACACAATATCACAGCTTTTTACTTGGTCAAGAACTGGATTGAAAATGAATGACTACTAGGAAACAGAAACATCAAGGACCAAAAGAATGCAGAAGCCATTAAATCATTAAATTGTTTGATATCATGATTTTGGTGATGAAAATCGTCAACATTATATATTATTACAAGTAATCAAGAAATAATTATGTTCGACCTGGAAAGTCCTTCACTTTGAGATGGATGGTACTTTAAAAACACATCTCCAAACCGCATGTATGAATACCCGGCCAATGCTCTGTAAATATCAATAATTTTAGTTAAAATAATTCAAAGAGAAAATATGATGAATGGGAAAAGTAGGATAAGTTTACCTCTCTATGTAATTCCTCAAAGATTGAGAAAGGGCTGCTGCAACCTCTTCAGAGTCCCCAGGAGCCACCCAAATTCCAGATGCAACAACTACAAAAGAAAGATACATAGGAATAAGACATGTAATGATTTAATTATACACCATTAGTGCAAATTCCATAAAAATGTTGCAAAAAGCGAACAACAAAGATGGAGAAAGTACAATTGGGTAAAGAAGATAGCAGACATTCCTAATCTACCTGAATCATAAAATATGAATTTCAGAAAAAAATAATAGGAATGGCAGCAGCAGAGACTCAAAAACAAATTTTACCTCTTAATCTAGACACTGCAGCTTGAGCCTTATCAACAACAGATGAATAACGTCCAGGAAGAAAAAGCCAGAGTTTTATTTTCTCATCTGTTAAACAGTTATGAGCATGGTCAGAACTCGAACACGGCATAACCCATGCATGATCACATGATCAGATTCATTTATTTGTTCTTCTCCTTCCTACATGGGAGTAAGTACCACGTGGTCGGTAGATGACCACAGATTGTAATTCTTACCAGGATTATGTAGACCTTGTGATGGATCCCAAGGTCCAACAAAGGAATTGGTCCAAGTGCTTAGAAATCCCTCTTTCTGCAACTGCAAATGAGCCAAAATCACGAGACATGTAGCAACATCTTTCTGCTCTACCTTCACACTGTCCAACCATAAAAAAAATCTATTGGTGATTTTTAAGCACATAACTGTGAGTACGATTCCCAATATTTTAGATGGCCTTGAGTTCAAATCACAGGCAATGATAAGGGAAGCAAATGATTCTTGCCTCTTATCAGGTAAAGAGTTCAAATCAGATTCATTTGGGAGAAACTGGAACCATGATATATGATGAAGACCACCCTGTAGAAATGGTTGATAAAGTTTAAAAAAAAAAGAAAAAAGAAATGGAGCAAAAGTATGATAGATGTTTAATAAAAGACTCAAAGATGACATGCATAAAAACTAAATATTCAGTTCAAGGTGTTATATTATGGAACTCAAATTCTGTGGGAAACTTCATCAGGCATTCAGGCAGAATAAAAATCTTATATTAATAAGAACATTACATGTAAGAGAAAATGTGACCACAGCTAAAAAGAAAAGCAATAACAAAGATCGAAACCAATAAGAACAAAAAAGCCACTTTAAAATAGTTGTTAGCCAAACATGTGCCAAGATTTTCTGATATTTTACTACCATTTAGGGAAAATAAGCCTTCCATAAAAGAATCGACACAAAGTTAAGAGCAGAAGGGAAAATGGAGAATCTATTCTCTTGCACTACTATGTGGCATGAAGCTGTAGAATAGCTAGGTAGGGTATTTTTCATCTCCAAAAAGCATTAAGTTTGTCCCACTAACCAGAAGAGCTGTTATTAATGCATGAAGAGGATTTGAGAGAGTGGAGTGATGTAAGATACTTTGGAATTGCTTGATATGCGCAAAGGTTTAGCATATTTGAATGGAGTTCAATTTTGGATCTTTCAGTACCAGCGCTTACCTATAGATAAAGAGGTTTGGTTGGCATCACTTTAGCACTCCGCCTCGTGCATCATTACAGGAGTATCTTTAGTGGACATGCAATTCTTGTTTTATGTTGTTAAGTTTTTTAATCTCTAAAAGGATGCCTCATTTTCCACCTTGCATCACATTTTTTTCTCTTAACAAAATCCCTCTTGATCACTAACCAGAAAAAAAAATCACATCCTGAAGAACATAATTCTACCTTCCTAAACCGGTCGCTAAACCAGTAAAATTTAACATCCACCACAAAACCTAACACCCGTTAACCAAACACCACCATGATCTTAATGCCAACTCCATATTTAGCAATCCTTACATGCAAAGCAGTTTCCTTTTAAACTAAGAGAATAATACACCACGACCGACACAAATCACGTACTAAATACAATGCCACATGACTTTTCAGTTAGTTCTGTCAGAAACTTTAAATCCTCAATCTGATCATACTATACGCTTAAAAAAAACAACCTACAGCAAACAGTCAAAGTTGAAAGTCCAATACATAAACTAACACACACAAATCTTCAATAACGTCAACCCCGGCATTTCCCTAAATAAACTTCAAATTCAATCACTCATCCTCGCATAAATTCCGAACAACCGCGTCACCAACAATGTTTATACCACTATAATAACAAAGAATTCATTAGCTAACTACGACTAGACAATAAAGAATTCAATAATAAATAAATAGTAACAGAACTGAAGTAAAAAAGAAAAGAAAAATACATACAATCTTGAATACATTAGTCCACATCTTTTCTCTTTCTTCAACCTGTTAAAGCTCCCAAAAAATAAAAATTAAAAAGCTTTACGCTACAAAGCACGCGCGCACGCATATATCTCCATGCAAGAAATCAAAGAGCAACACTTAAGCAGTGAAGTACTTGATATCGATAGCTATAACATTTCGCACAAATCGACGCCGTTTAGTGAAATTTGAAAAGGAAAAACCCTAATTGACAGATTCGGAAGAAAGAAACGTAAGGGGGTTTGACTTGTCTACGTAAATCACCAAACAGAAAATAAAAAGGAGGAATGAGAGATAGAGAGATTTGGTTGGCTTACCCTGTAAGGAAGAGGAAGAAGAAGAAGACGAAGAAGAAGCTGAAGCTGAAGCTGACGAGATAGTTAATTATTAATAATAATTCAGTAAATAAATAAAAATTGAAGCTTTTATGGAAGTTTTTGAAGAGGTTGGATTTCTTTCCAGGCCCAGCCAAAGCCAGCAAGCCAGGTGTGTACTCTCTGTGTGAAACCACTGTTGGGACTCTCTCACGAGGAGATGCTGACTATGTTTTCTTATGACGGTTTTCAGGGACTAAATACACACTAGTCATACAATTATCATTAATGTCTCGATCGAGTTAACTTACTATCAATTCTTGCAATTTAGGCATTATCATTTACCAATGATCAACCCTTCCACTTTTATTTGTCGATTACTTTTTCAAAAATCAAGTTATAATATTTTTTATTTAGGACCAAAATGAAACTTGGGTAATACATTAAGGGTTGCTTACTTGGGATTTCACATTTTTTTTCTTTTGTCTTCCTGGCATCAATCAAAGTCCATCATCAGCTTTCAGTTTCGGAAAACAAACACGAGTATCTAGAGAGCTTAAAGGATCAGAGAAAAACAAAAAAGATGCGAGCTTTACTGCAACTTAGCAAGAGACTCTCTCGCGCTCTTGTCTTCTCTTCCTCCCCCTACTCCTCTCTTACTTCTTCTAGAACTTTCTCTACACTCACTCTATTCTCACCTGACTGCCACGGTGTTGCCATCACCACCAACGGCAATGTTTACGCCAGGCCTTGGTTCGCAATCCAACACCGCGGCGTTAAAGTCAATGCTATTCATGTAAAGCTTCAGTCTTTTTATATTTAAATTGAAATTATTAGTGATTTTATGAGATAATATAAGAAAAATAAAAACTTGATTTTGTATTGCAGTTAAGACCTGGAAATGTAATTGAAAAATCAGGTAAGCTTTGTGGTTTTTATATGAATTTGGTTTTTTTTCTTTTTGGATTGTTGTTTTTGGATGTGACTTGCTAAAGGTTTTGCCTTTGTTACTGTAAATCTGGTGAATACATATCAGGAAGAATTTTCGAGGTAATTGAATTTTAATATGTTTATTATAATGGATTATTGTGTGATTTGAATTGGAGTTTATGATAATGGAAGTTGATTAATGTAGGTGGTGGATGCGGAGCATAAACAGCGAGGAAGAGGAGGAGCGATTTTGACGGTGTTATTATTTTTTTTCTTATCAATTTTAAACCCCAATTATCATAAATTTTTTCATTGTTTGATAATGTGCGAAGTGACTGTAAATAGTGAGTGCTGCTTTTGAAGTATCTGCTTTTTGGATTGTTTTAGGGTTT
This sequence comes from Populus alba, assembly GCF_005239225.2. NCBI lineage: Eukaryota > Viridiplantae > Streptophyta > Magnoliopsida > Malpighiales > Salicaceae > Populus > Populus alba. Next base: position 357,301 of record NC_133284.1, read on the forward strand.
AGTAAAGGTGGTACTTTGTCGGGTTCATGCTATATCATGGAGTTGAGTTTGAATGTTAGGTTCATGTATTTAATGGGTTTATTCGACAGCTAAAACCTTTAAGTGTTCTATATTTGATGTTTACTATGTGTTCAAATTTGTTGACGGGAATTTAAACATTGTTTAGTTTTATTTGCATGCTATTGTGATCACCCTTGCAGTGATAAGATACATTTCCATGTTAGTTATGTCAGCGAATTGTTGCTTATTTTTGGTCTATCTGACTTACAGAGTGGCTGGCTTCATTGGCGATTATTCTTTTGCACCTAGCGACTTTATTGTTAAATAATTAATTGTCATTTGAATTTATTTTGTTCATATTTGTGAATGTGAAATAATTGGATTGCAAATAAAAGGCATTGTCATTCTCTGACATAGCTGACCTTATCTTGGTTGAATTGTCTGAATCAATTGCATCTGTTTTTTATTTGCCATTTTTGCCATAGTTGGAGCTTCGTGATGTTGACAGTGGAAACAAGCAAACCTTACGCTTTGGTGCAGAGGAGGCTGTTGAAAGTATGTTTATCAACTTTAAATTCTTGATCCCTATGTTGTTAGATGATGCATTTTTGTACATATTGAAATATAAGGCATTGACATCCACTCTTTTACATAGTCAAAATCTTGGTCGTTTTGGATGGCAAATTTATTTTTTTGCTCTTCCTGCCTAAATTGTTAGTAGCGGGTTGGTGCTCTATATCAGGCATTGTTTGCTTCAGCTATTTTAGGGGTTGCAAGTTCAGAAATTATTGTTTAACACCCTAGAACAGTGATGGCAGTTGAAATAACCTCATGGATATTCTGGGAAAAGTATCAGTTTTGAATGAAACTGGAACACATAGACTTGGTGTTTTCTCATTTGTTTTTCATAACTGTATGATACGTCAATTTATTCATCAAATGTATTGTTAATGCAGGCTTTTTTTTTTTCCTGTAAGCATAAAATCATATGGAATCATTTTATTTTGAAAGGTCAAAAGTTTATTCAACAGTTTTCCATTTCAAGGTGTTATTCATATATTGAAATCTAGATTAATCCTATTTAACTTGCTTTAGGGGTTTTTGTTGAGGAGAGGTCTTTCACATGTTTGTACACAGAACATGAATCAGTATATCTAATCGAGTAAGTAATATCATCACTTCTCCCTGCTCCCAAGACAGGCTATTCCTTTCTTTTGAAATATCTTTTGTTTTAGTCACGGATATGTATCTATTATAAATTTCAAAATGATGTCTGTTTTTATAATGTTAGCCTTGAGAAATTTGAGCAACTCGAAGTGCCGCTGATCTTGTTTGGCCAAGCTGCTGCATATCTAAAAGGTTGGTAAAATTCCAAATTTGATATTTCAAAAAGCATCCTGCCTTTTTTAAGATTTCCACTGTTGTTATATGCGCAGATCTTCTATGATTTTCCTTACTTTCTCATGCACTTTGTCTAAGGTTTTGAGGGACTTTCTGCTTCTTGTAACTCTTAAAGATGATGTTTATGGATGCCGTTAATTGTCATTTCTGCTTCATTCTTTTAATGTTGCTCCTATGGGAAAATCTTGCCTTTTCTTAATTGCACTGTTCATCATCAACTGCTGCAATTAATAATCTGCTTGGCTATTAAGGAATTGCATGGTGAACTTTCTTTCTAACTATTACAAAATTTCATGATGAACAGAGGAAATGAAAGTTAAAATGCAGTTATTTGATGGAAGACCTTTGTCTGGATCAATTCCAAAACAAGTAACATGTGTTATTAAGGAGACACAAGATCATGCAGCTACACCTCGGTTTGCTACACAACTTGCCAGATACTCATTCGTGTGTTCTCATAAGTTCTTGTCATGTGCCTGATCTTACTTGTGTGGCTTTTACATGCTTTTGATTGCCATCTTACATGTTTGAATTTTTTATTATTGATTTGTTCCCACTACAATGAAGTATACTTCCTTCAAATATAGTAAGGCAAAATGCATGAACTAATTTACCCTTTGGGATATCTTTCATGAAGCAGATAGATAATTCTGGCCAAATGACACATTTCATGGTGGATAACAATTATAAAACCTTGCTCTTCCTTTTCTTCAGTCTGTAGTTTGGTCATCATTTTGGTTTAAGTTACTCGCAAATAGGCCCTGATCTATTCATGTAGTGGTTTTTACAAGTTGTAATTGGCAATATATTTTAGTGATTAGTGAATGCTGTTTATAATGGTAATGAGGTACTTATCCCACATAAATGTAGCCTGCCAATTGGGTAGTCACTAGCACTATAGATTGTATGAATTAATTTGGGATTTCAGCTTTATGTGGTCCATGTGTTTTCCATGATCAGTTTTCTCCCCATCTTATATCTCTTCATAATTAATTATGACTGCACACCAGAATTCAATTCAAAAATAATTTATGTGATTGATAACTGAACTTCATATTCATGTATTATGTTTCATAAAAAGCTTTTCACCTACTTGATTATTTGTATGCTTGTCACTGTAAACTCTGTTGTCAACACTTTCCCCTTTGATGTAGGTACAAAAAGGCTGTGCTGGACAATGGTCTCATTATTCAAGTAAGACTTTTTTTTTCCTGGTTCCAGTTATTGTAAACTAATTCTGTACTATGAGCAAGTAGAAAACTGCAATTAAGGGTTAGAGTGTATCTAAACAGATAGCGGTTTAGGTGCAAACATTTATTGAGTAAAATGGATGCTTGAGGCTATAAAATTTTGAATTAATGTAGCCATTCGGATAGAAGTGCTTGCTTGTTAATTGATTTAACATTTACTTTTTCCTGGAAGTAAATAATTGTATTTTGGATTATCAAAAAGGAAAATGTACTTTGGATTTATTTTGAAGTTTAAGGGTGCACTGGATCTTGTGTGTGTGTGTCTTGAGTCTTTGAATACACCCAAGTGTTGATTCTTAAACAGCCACAATAGGTTTGGTACGAACTTTTAAAACCTTCATTATTATCTTATCTATCTTCTGAAACACCAGGTACCAACATACATTGAGACTGGAGAAGCAGTTGTTGTCAATACTGAAGATGGCTCGTTTGTTACCAGGTAAATTAGATTGCATCTCTTTCAAATTTGGGAATAGTTCTGGTCTTTGTTTCTTTTAATTACTTGGCATGTCTAAGGCCTTTTAAGTTTTCTCATTTCTCTTACACACACCCAATAATAATGTACCGATAAACAGCCCTTTCCTAATTTGGCTGGCCCTGCTTGCTTAAATACTTAGAAACGATTTGTAAAAGATTGTTATTAGTATCATTTCGTTGCTTTGTTGATTTATTTTGTTCTTTTACTCAGGGCCAACAAATAACCTTAGCCCACGGCTACTTTCCGGAGGAGAAAATTGAAAATACAGAATCTTTTATTTCGCATTGGAGCCAGGCACTGCAGCTTACTGCATACCGTTCTGTTTGGTTCTTTTCTATCAATGCATGCTTTTTTTGGTACTTTTCACTAGATCTTAAAGTACGAGAGTCTCTTTAGAAATTATAAGGCATATGGTATTCTTTTCAACTTCTTTCCTAAACAAGAGGATATGTTTTGCATGCAGAATTGGAAAATGTAGGGCTAGCTTTTAGAGCCCTCGAAACCTACCATCAGTCTAGAAATTTTGTTTCAACGAGAGTACTCCAACATTGTATTGAAGCATTTTCCTTTTAATGTCAGACCTGATCTCCAAAATTCTTGAACAGATTACTATTTTCTTATTAACTGGTTGTTTTATAGTAAAATGACTAAAATAATCCAGATGCTGCACCATTGCTGCTAGATCCAAGACTAAATTTGATGTTATTCCGTTATAAATGAAATCAAATTGTTGAAGCAGACGTGAAATAGTGTGATTGTCATCATGAAGTGTTGTGGAAAAGTGAAGTGCTGATTTCTAGAAATCAAAACAAAAACTGATGTCACCCTGCTAACAAAAGCCTTGAATTTTTCATGGATGGATACCAAGCATTTGGAGTGCTTCGCTACGAACTCCTGGCTATATTCTGCATGCTGAACGTGCAAGTACGGTGGCTGTTCGAGGATTGACAAGTGGCTTCACTTGTTCCCACCACCAAGAAACACCCGATGATGAGGCATTATTTATAGCACGGTGCTTCAACTCCTCTTCTTAGTTATAAAACCTGGCTATCCAATGATTTCATCAACCCCACTAGAACAATCACTTGGCAGAGACTGATCATTCTTCAGGCAACCTTCCATCTTACTCAACTATATAGCCAGCCTCCTCAAGAAAACCTCAACGATGACCGGGTTCATATATATATATAAACAAATAAAAGTTTGTGAAGTCAGTTTCTTAGTAAGGTTGCTTTTATGTATGAAGTAGGTAGGTACTGTGTGTATTGTGATGCACACACACTTCAATCTTCATGTTTGAGTCCTGATGGGAGGGCAAGAATGGCGTGTCTGGGTTTTGGTATAATCATGGTCCCATGCAAATTGAAATGGATTGGTAGGTGACTCCCAAGCTTCTTCTCCATTTCTTTTTCGTCATGTAGATTTTCGTTTCTGGTTTTTCCATAAGATTTTAGAGTATGGTAATTTGAATGTATGCTACCACATCCTAGTGCAAGCTCAGTTCATTGATTGCAATTTGGCACCCTTCTAGCTTATTTCTTTTTAATCTGCAAGAAACTTTACCTGCCCTCTACCATTACTAATCTGTGTAGCTTCTGCTAACATAAAGCGGTTAAGTAACTTATTTACCTTGAGTGTATGTAATTTATATTTGCATAAAATTATATTAGTACTCGAGGCCAAGGAAACATTACTTAAAGGATTCAAATTGTAGCTTTGCAATGTATATATTATTTTTATCGCTGGACACTAACCGAACAAACATGAATACACGCTTTGTTTTCATTTTCATATACTAACGACACAAAAATAACCTTAAAGCAAGCCTTGATTCTTAGAAAAAAAACAAAAAAATAAAATTTAACTTCCCTCCAAGATGTAAGCTTTCATCTATATATAAAGCTTTATTGCGCCGCTAAAGCAAGGTACAAAAGCTGCCATGCCCGTAAGCTTTGACTGGTCATTTAACAAGGCAACAGGAGGAGATGAAAAATAGGAGGACAGGACAGTCATATTGGTATATGAAGTCAATGTGATTTTTGAGGAATAAAAAAGAGAGAGAAGTAGTTTCCACCTCGGCTTTCAAACCTCTAATCTTTTGTATTTCTTGAGATAAAGGGATGCTTTAATTAAATTTTTTTGGAAGGCAGCTAAATTGTTGAGAATATGATAATGATCGGTTGCACTAGTTCTTAGCTTTTATTTTATGGTTGAATTTATTTTTAATTTTTTAATTTTTGTGGATGGTAAATAACTTATTTGAAGCTATCAATTAAACACTTAAACCAATATCTTATTAGCTTTTATTATATGTGAACAAAATATATACTAATCAATCACAAATCTATAGCCATCCAACATTTTTTAGTATGTGTTTAGTGTTTATCTTTCCAAAAGTTTTCTCTACTCAAATAATGGAGCGAGCATGCCTGCATAAAATGCTGTGAAAGTCCAAAATAATCCATGTTTCCATAATGCTGAAAGCCCTTGATTTGTACTGATAATAAATTAAGCTCTGAAGACATCCCCACAAGCCAGCTTTTTTGCCCCTGATACTATCTTAGTCCCAGCATGATAGAAGGCTGTAGCTATTGGAGCAGCCACGCATGCTCCAACAGTTCCGGCAAACACAGGCAGCAATGGCCTTTCTGGTCAAAATCCTAGTAAAACCAAAGACATCATTGACTGTTAACAGAAAGTTCCAGGTCAACACCATGCATAAAGCCATAAACACATGAGAGAAAAGAAGCAATTGCTGATTGTATCTATTTGCTTATATTCTCAAAAACCCTTTCTAACCAACCAATTCACTACAAACATTTATGATAAGAATTGTGGTCATGTAGCCAATATTGATCATTTTCTTTTCCTGCAGGTTGCATAGATTGGTACTCGTGGAACAAAGACTCTTAGTCACTTGCTCGAATGATCCGAATGCCATAGCACGATGGTAGCTCCAAGGGAATGTAACCTTGCCTTTTCTGTAAGTTTGAAGTAATGTTAGATCAATGCTGTTGTGTGTTCATCCAAGCTAATGCTAATTAATCCAATGGAAACGGTAGAGTTTGACATTTTGATGAGCGCTTTTGATTAAAGAAAGCAGTGATGTGTAATTGGCTTTGGATGGAAAAACCCTCCTCTTAAACAATGGAATACGGTGAACAAGATCAAAGTTACTAAGAAATAAGTTTGCAGAGGAAAACCAAATCAAATTCCTAGTTCAACCCCTAGAGAACTGATGAAAAACTTTCCGGTCTAGCATAGCAATGTGTATAGATATCATACACTTCATTATCTACGGTCAAGTGAAAATCAGATGATATATGTGAATCTAGAAATGAAATGATAAAGATAGGTCCTGCTATGTAAAGCAAATCCATTAATGACCACATGATTAGCACAAATTAATTAATGAAAATCCCAACTAGAAAGAAGATCCCCATGGAAGAATGGTAATGGTTTTCCTTAATGTACTTTTTTTTCTCAAGAAAATGAAAGTGAAAATCTCAACTCAATAATACACAAATGCTTGCCTTCCTACACATTCACTGATTTTCAATGTAAAGTTATAGCCTTGCTTCTCTTCCTCTCTTTGAAACCAACCATAAATTTTAAACAATATGCCTACTCTACATAAAGGAAGTTCCTTTCCTCTCTTTTCCTTCACACACACACAGACATATATATATAAAGGAGAAAACTTGGATAAATAAAAGGAAAACACAGGCCAACCTTGAGATTTTGAAGGTGAGGCAGCTGCTTAAAGGCCTTTGCCGCAGATTCCTTTTCCTAACTTCGAAGGTAATAATAGATAGCAGATTCCACCAAGAGAAACTGTAGTTGTGTTAGTAATGCTGCTGATCCACCATTCACAAATGCCTTCACATTTTGCCACCGCCAAGAACCACCCATTAAAGAAGCTTGGGTATTTCTTCCCATGGATAGAGACTGATTCTCTTCTTCCTTTTCTGAAACAAAACCCATTTCTTGATTCTTTTCACTTGAATAACCACCTGGTATTGACTGGCTCTCCTTATTTCTAAGACAAAAGATTAGTCTCTCTCAAAAAAAAAAATCTCTTTCTCTCAGAGAAATCTCTTTTGTACAAAAGATTGGAGTGAAAGCAGAGAGTTTCCACCTAAGATAGCTCCAAAGTGAGCATTATGTAAGAGAGAAAAATTAGAATGACAGTTGATGAGGAAAGACTTTTGTTCTGTTTTTCTCTGATAAAAAGATATAACCGTGAACGCATTACAAATTTTTTTTTATTAATGTGGGTGTTCGAGTTAGTTTACACATATCTCGACTAATCCCATGAACCCTGAAATTAACGACCATGTAAGTCTTTAATAGCTCTGAGAGGACTCGAACTCGTGACCTGACTAGTTGAATTTCCCCTCATATGTAAGCACATTGCATTGCTTGTACAGGATGTTCTATATATAAATAAAGGGAGTAACTATTGACTTTCCATAGCTATAGGATTCAAAATACCCTTCCATAGTTACAGAATTCTTTATTTATGGAGGCTAATTTTTCTTGATCTGCATCCAGCTATAGTTTCCATGTATGGTGAGTTACCATCCTGAAGTGAAGTAGCCGTTGGGGTGTTTTCCCTACAATCTTAGATGTTGGCGTAATAGGTGTTGATCAAGATTGCTGACGGGGATGAAGAAGCTGTGATGTCTCCTGCTGCTGCTGCATAGGTTTTGCTTGTTACTGTGGAGCTGCGGCTGAAGTCTGCTGAAGCTGCTGTATAATTGCTAATAGTAAGAAGGTTAATACTATCTATTTTTGGATATAAATACTTTAACTACTGTGTTTTGCATGATGGTTTGCAAAAATGGTGCCAGTGAGTCATGGTTGAGTGAATGATAGGCTCATGAAGGAGGTGAATGCTAGGCTCCCAGGACTATGATCTGGTCCAAGACTGGGGTTAAGGATTAAAATGTTAAAATTACGTGGGTTTAATATTTTAAAAACAAATAAATTAAAATTATATCATTTTAGTTTTTTTTAAAAAAATAATTAAAGTGAATGGTTTTTTTTTAATTTTATCCATATCAATCAAATTTAACCAAATTAATTTTTATAAACTCAACTCAACTCGAATTAAATTCTGGATTAACAAATCACTGTATTAACTTTTCGTGTTAAACTATATTCAAAAGAGTATAAAAATAAGTTGTTTTTAGATGTTTTTATTATCTAAAATAATCTCTCTTTTGTCTTTTTAAGTGCTGATGTATAATTGATGATTTTTACTTCTTTCATTTTCTTATAACTCATTGATTTTAATGTATTATTAGCACAAATAAGACATTTCACATATTCTGCACTTTTTGTTATCTAAAATATTTGTCATTCAATGTTCATTATAGTTTAATAAATTTATTTGTGATGATTAGCCTACAACATTCTTTTATATATATATATATATAAGAATTATCTAAACATAATTAAGAGAAATTGACATGCTTAAATTGAGATATTGAAGAATGTTAAAATTTGTTTTTTTTTAAATATGTTAAGGAAATAATCAGGTAAATATTATTAATTATTTTTTAATTAATAAAATGAAAAAAATAAGGATTTAATGATAAACAAGGTAAATATTATTAATTAAGGGAAGAATAAAATAAGTTTTTTTTCTGGAGGTGATCCATTGCATTTTGTATGATCCATTTCATTATATTTTTTGAAAATCTATCAATAACATTACCTTTGTCTTTCTAAAAACATCATAACAAGTAGAATTATGTGAACTAAGTTTAAATAGATGAGCGTTTGAAATGCTGGTATGAATTTGAAGATGTACAAGTAACTAATTATTGTTAAGTGATTATATTCTATTAGGTTAAGAAAAGCTCTGGCTCCTGAATTTTTAAGATTTTAATTTAAGTTTTGGTAAGGAAATGTCATTTAGCAGAACACTCATCACTTTTTTAAGACTATCTTCATCTCCACAAGCCATCACAATCGATTACTTTCATCCTCAGTCTCCATCAACAATGCAAGGCTCAACAGCCTCAGCCTCAGCCTCAGCCTAAAAGCATTCTTTTGTAGCAATCCAGTTACTGAATAGCAGCACTCCATGATTTACAGCAACAGTGAAATTGTGAAAGAGAGGTGAAAAAAGCACCTAGGCATTGCCAATTTGGAGAGCTGGCAATAACAATAATGTCAAATTGCAGCAAGAACTTTGTCCACACCCAATTCATATCATGGCTTGTGACAGCAACATGCTTCCTAATTGGTAGATTCTAACCACCACCCTTAATTTTAAACACCCCTCACCCTCTCCATAAAGAAAAAGAAAATTCCGAGTGAAAATAAATACAAGGCCAGCATGGAAAACCTTCAGAGCACAGACGGGGGTCAATCTTGAATTCTGAAATTTATGTTCTTGAAAGGTATAAAAATTTATCCATAATACTTGTTTATCAAGTAAACAACTTATTTTACTTTTCTCTTGCGGAACTCTATTGAATTCAAAAGGGATTTATGTAAAATCCAAATCCTTCCCCACCCTAAAAGGTGCTAATAAGCATAAAATTCGGCAATCCTACTTAAAATTGACTTGAAGTCTAACAGAGTGTGAACCGCCAAAAACCAGACAGAAACTACAACTCAACCAAATGCCATTATTTTGATCGCCTGACTTGACACCAATCCCATCTCCGCAGAAAACTACAACCCAACTGATTTCTCCAGCTTTTGAATCTGGTTAAGGAATATCCAGGTCATCTGCACATGCAAACATTCAACAATAAGAACTCTATGCATAGATCTAAAAACATTGAACTAATAAGCCCGTATCTAATCAGACAAGATGCACAGAAAGGAAGACAAACACGTGCACGGAAGGAGGGGGGGAGGGGTAGAGAGATGTACCATAACATGAGGCGCAATTCTAACACAATAGACAGGGAATCCAGTGTAAAACTTGAATGGTCCTCCTGACTTGAATGTCTTAAGGGCACAATCCATGGAGCCAGTGTATGGATACTTTCCTTGGGCATCAGGTTGCATTTTCTGAATTTGAGTTTTGACATAATCAAATGGAAGACTACAAGCTGCGGCGAAAAATCCTGAAACAGTACTTGCACCTGGGAATAGAGAGGATAAAAGAAGCTGTTAGTCATTGTAACACATCATGCTTAACGGTTGAGACAAAATCTTTTGCTACATGGTGTTAGGAATGTCAGAATTCAATCAATCAACATGCCTTATTTATACAGCAAAAAACAAAATCCATATGTTAGCAACAAAAGGAAAAAAACATGCTTGAATAAGACCAACTTTTCAAAGCTTTGACTATCTCAATGCAGGGCCTGAACTACAGCATAGCTGGGGGCATGCACCCCCAAAGTCTGACAAAGTTTAAATTTTAGTTATAAAATTTTAATATATTTTAAATATACAATTGAATTTAAGGCATATTTCCTAAGAAACGTGCATTTTGTCCCCCCTCCAAAGAATTATTTATTATTCTATAGCCCTTATTTGTTTATACTATTTTCAAGTTTATTCTAATATATTTTATTTTGACACTTCCATAACTAAAATCCTAGTTCTGCCCTTGAATCTATGTAATATGCACGCCAGGAGATTGTTTATGCCATACTCATGTTACGAAAATGAATGCATGCATAACTAGAAGAAGGATCTTGTTACATAAATAAAGTTGAGTTTAACAGAATAGTTATGAAATAACAATACTTTTAACTAAACAAGACACTGTGCAAAACCACCATAAAAAAACATAAAAATAAAATACTAATTAATACAAGTAAAAAAATCATTCACGCAAAGAATATTACCTAGCACGGTGGACATTTCACCAAAACCAAGTGAATCCTTGCAAAACTCAACACTTTGATCATAAGAAGCAAGCATCCCCATGTTCAATGCCATTGCTCTAACAACAGTAGGGCCTGCACCTTTCCAGAGTGCCAAAACCCCTTCATCAGAAACAATGCGGAAGAGGGCATTGAAAGCATTTGAATAATTTCTGCGCTGAGCAGCTGGTAAAGTGGCATCAGCCTGCATACGGATAAGTGCTAAATCTGCTGGGCTGCCAACAGATGCTCCAATCGCACCGGCAGTTAGCCCACACAAAGCCTTCTGATATAGAGGTAAGGGCTTCCCATCATTGGCTTCAATTGCTTTGCTGGTCAAAATCCTAACAAAAACAGAGAATAGAATTCAAAAGCTTGATAACAATAGAAGTTAAAAGATGCAAACCATATTATAGTTTGATAACAAATATTTCCAAACACTCACTTGAATGTTCCAAGTCGGGCAGTTGTATAAGTGGCTTGCCTCAGTAGTCCAGCAGAAAGCCCCTGATTATTGACATTAAATATGGTAATGAGATACGGTGCACACGTAACATGCACTGTATTTATATTCAATAACAACAAAACACATTTGAATTCAAAAGACACTAAGAATTTCATTGGTCAAGTTAAATGCTTCTCATTGATGCCATTTCTGTAGCGATCTCCTAAATTAAGACACGAACAAGTGACCAGTATCAAATCTTACAAATTTGTTTTAATCTCAAAATTAAAGGTCAGATTAGATCAAATTTATCAATGTCCTATCAAAATAGCACAAACCACACCTCATTTCAAAGCATTCAAATTGGCAATCGTTAATTGTTTCCCAGCGAGATTAATGCTGAACTTCAAATTAAACAGCAATAAAGTTCCATACTGTAGCACGGATTTTAAAACCAGAAACTAAATCAACATTACACACAACTACAAATCCAGAATTTAACAAGTTAACAGAATCGAACCTTGTAAAGAGCACCAAAACCCTCATTCTTTAACATAGTCTTCGTCACCTCAGTAGCTGATCCTTGACCCAATTGAATCCTCACCTACACCAAACACCAAAACAACAAAAACCCATCAAAACACAGACCTCAATAAACCACTTTACACCACAAAAGCAAACAAGATATTTCTAAAAACCCATCAAATCCCAGATCTAAAAGACCCATTTTAGCTCAAAAGATTCAAACTTTACCTCACAAATAACACAAAACCCAGAAACTGATAAACAACAAGCCTCAGCAAATCTCCAAAAGCCAAAAACACAAACATTTATGTACCTTAATCATATCAATAGGCTGGATAACACAGGTGGCAAGCATACCCGAGGCACCACCATTAACAAAAGGTTTGACAGTAGGCCATACACCACGTGATTGAGGTTTCTTCTCCTCTCCCATTCCTTCCCTTCTTTTTTCTGGATTCAAAAAGGCCTCAAGGTAGACAGGAATCTGGGATTTGCCACAGAGAAGCAACGAGTGAGAGAGGGAGAATGTACACGTGAAGGAGGCGATATAAATATACCACAGCTAACACCTGTTTGCGTTTCAAAAGTATTTAAAAAAACAATTAAAATTTTTTATTTTTTTATTTTAAATTAATATTTTTAAATAATTTTGATACAATGATATTAAAAATAATTCTTAAAAAATAAAATTTATTATATAAATATATTTTTAAATAAAATTTATTTTAAAAAATAACTCAATTATATTCATAAACAAACTCTAAATAAAACCAATAAGTGTTTGAAAATATATTTAAAATTGATTTAAAATATTTAGTTACTAAAGTAAATATTAAATATTTTTGTTTAAAAATATTAATGTTTTTATATACTGATATTAAAATTAAAAAAATATTTATATAATTAAAAATTATTTTAATATATTTTTAAAAAACAATCTATTTTAAAGTTCACAGTATACCAATCTTGAATATTCACAAGAAAAACCTTGTCTTTCCTATTTCAATTATTATATTATTTTTCTTTCAATTTTTTATGATGTTTTTTTTTCATATCTTTACGCATTTAGGGTGTGTTTGGTATTGTGGTAGCTTTTGTGGTTGCGGTTTAAAAAAAGTAGTTTAATAAAAAGTACTTTTTGTGAGGTTGATTTCAAAAAAAGTTGGTGTTTGGTTAAAACTGTGGTTGAAGTTGTGGTTTTAAAAAAAGCAGTTTCTTGTGTTTGGTTAAAAAACTGTGGTTAAAATTGTGGTAGAAAAAAAGCAGTTTTGTGTTTGGTAAAACCGTGGTTCAAAAAGCACTTTTCAAAAAATTTAATTTTTTTTTTGCTTTGAATTATTATGTTTTGATGTTTTTTAAATAATTTTGATGTGCTGATATCAAAAATGATTTTTAAGAAATAATAAAAATATTATTAACATGCTTTTTTTAGTGAAAATCACTTCGAAAATCAACAACAACCACACTTCCAAACACGTAACATGGTTTGTGTTTTATATTTGATTTGAATTAATTAAAAGGACATATATAGACAAAAGACATATAATTCCAAAACATAGGTGTTTTGTAATTATGAGTACATAACAAAATAAAAAATCATTATACATTAATGTACTCCTTTATTGTTCCATCAAACTATTTGCAATTCCATCGCGTACAAAATCCATACGTGAAGGCCTCTGTGAGCCTTGAACAGCCGAAGCCTGAACACTATCAGGTAAAAAGTCATCTGGAATTAAATTGGAATTGCGATCATACTCAGAAAAAACTGCATCATCTTGCGATCTCCTTCTAATATAATTATGTAGTGCCATTGATACAACTACAATCTCAACTTGTGTTTTGTATGGATAAGCAGGCATGTTTTGCAAAATTTCCACCTCTGTTTCCATACCCCAAAAGAACGTTCAATCACGTTACGTAATGACGAGTGTGCACGATTAAACACTTCTTTCCGACCACTTGGTTGTCCACGACGCCTAAATTCTTGGAAGTGATACCTCTCGCCTTTGTAGGGACCCAAATATCCATACTCGTTTGGATATCCAGCATCAACCAAATAATATTTTCCTGGAAAAAAAATAACATTGTAATTTTAAACTAAACTTAAAAAAATAATTATATTCCTTCAATTATCAAATCTTCAATTTAGTCAAAATCACAACCTTCCGGAGGTTTTGGAAATTGGATATTGCTATTGTCAATTGCCTCAAGAAAAATACGCGTATCGTGTGCACTGCCTTCCCATCCTGCCCACACAAACATGAATTGCATGTCGAAACTACATGCGGCCATGACATTTTGTGTTGGTACACCTTTTCTTCCAATAAATGGAATTTGATTTGCAGATGGTATGCAGGCACGAACATGTGTTCCATCAATTGCACCGACACAATTCTACAAACAACAAAAATATTTAGTACTCATAAACATTTATAACATATTTCATACTCCTTTGAACAACTTAATTAAACTACTTAATTATACAAAAATTCATCATACCTTGAAATGTGGCATAAATCTTGGATTCATAGCAATTTCTCTTGGTGTGCTCGTAAATTGTGGATCTTCTGGTTTTATGACTTCCACAGCAAACAAATGTAATGATTTAAGCACTTCTTTAAAACATCGACTAATAGTTTCACCTGAATGCTGGAATCTTTCCTGCACTTGTCTATTTGACGCCCCAACTGCTATTGTAAATAGAAACATTGCTACCTTCTCAATAACGCTCATTCTTCTTGACGGTTTTAAGCCATAACGCGTTTCTAATTCAGTGCACAAACTCAATAAAGTGGTTGCGTCCATCCTGAACATGTTAACACTTCGTTTCCAATGCCCTCTTACAACCTCCGTCAACCAACGCATCCCTGTGTTATATGAAACCATACATGGTTCTTTAAACATATAATTAATATAATACATGTTTACAGCTCCAGCTATGCATATAATTAATTTTTTCCTATCAAGATGCCTCCTTATAATAAATGCATTGTCATCATCACTGTCACTGTCACTATCACTGTCACCGTCATCATCATTACTATCGTCGGAGTCGTTTCCATTGCTATCATCTCCGACACCATCAACTGAGGCACCACTACCTTCACAACTAGGATAATTAATTTGGTCTACAATGCGGTTCATTATATTGTCATAATTACCATCGAAATCTTCATTAAATATGTCATTAAATCGTGGATCAGCCATAACTTCAATTACATGTAAAAAAGAAAAAAAATTATATGTTGTTTAAAAAAACTTGAAATAATTAAATATCATTCAATAAAAAAACTATCAAAGAGTTGTATCAACATAAGTTTTTTCCATACCTGTAAAGCCAACAAAAAGAAATATTCGACTTGCTTGTATTTGGTGCAACCGAGAGGTTTGAGAAGCTTGTTATGAACAAAGCTATTGCATTGAAAAATATGATGCAACCATTCCTCTTTATATAGAAAATTTATATGCTCTTTACGTCTATTTTACAATTTTCCAGCTTTCAACATAAGTACATTCACATGTATGCATGTGCTGTAAAAGTACTCTGCCATGGAAAAAAAATTAAAAACAGATTCCAAGTTACAATGCAAACAAATTCCAAGTTACAATGCAAACAAATTCCAAGTTACTCTGCCATGGAAAAAAATTAAAAACAGATTCCAAGTTACAATGCAAACAAATTCCAAGTTACTCTGCCATGGAAAAAAAGTTAAAAACAGATTCAAAGTTACAATGCAAACAAATTCCAAGTTACTCTGCCATGGAAAAAAGTTAAAAATAGATTCCAAGTTACAATGCAAACAAATTTCAAGTTACTCTGCCATGTAAAAAAATTAAAAACAGATTCCAAGTTACTCTGCAAACAGATTCGAAGTTACTCTGCCATGTAAAAAAATTAAAAACAGATTCCAAGTTACAATGCAAACAAATTTCAAGTTACTCTGCCATGTAAAAAAATAAAAAACAGATTCCAAGTTACTCTGCAAACAGATTCGAAGTTACTCTGCCATGGAAAAAAATTAAAAATAGATTCCAAGTTACAATGCAAACAAATTTCAAGTTACTCTGCCATGTAAAAAAATTAAAAACAGATTCCAAGTTACTCTGCAAACAGATTCGAAGTTACTCTGCCATGGAAAAAAATTAAAAACAGATTCCAAGTTACAATGCAAACAAATTCCAAATTCCAAGTTACTCTGCCATGGAAAAAAGTTAAAAACAGATTCCAAGCTCAGTAGTTGAGGTTGTTGACAGATAAGACTCTATCAAACCTCTGCTGCAGCAAATCGTCGGAGAGCTACACCAATGTTTTTAAGAGAGTTTATGTAAGAAACATGAGCTGCTGCAAGATTGTACCTTGAATCAATCGCTTGCTTTATGACCTTCCTCCGTTCCTTGCACAGAGCCAAAGGTTCAGTTTTGTCAACTTTGGAGCCGGCAGAACCCATTTTTTAGCCAAAATATTAAGGGTGGGTTCATAAAATTAACTCCATTTCTCAAGACTGTCAACAGAATCTCTGCAAATGAGGCAATGGCTTCCACAGAAACCTTTCACCTTTCACCTTAAAACACAGAGGGAACATGAAAAAGCTAACCTTTCACCTTAAAACCACACAGCCTTGGTCAAGAAATAGAGCAAAAACCAATTGAACAAAACAGTTAAGGTAATTTTGAACAACCAATTCATGTAAATTAACAACCAATTCCATTAAAGGGGCAACCATTTAACATTAACCATTGAACATTGTAATTCGTAGATAAAATACAACATTACAACCACCAATTTCTCATACAAGTTTGTTAACTCCCGTAAAGCAATTTAATAAATATAACAGTTCATAAATTACCGCAAATGCATATGCTCATATGCCTTAAAATCAAATGTGGAAGAATACAATGCCTAAAACAAACTTCGGCAATTGGAAACTACTCTTTTAAAAACCGGCATCCCATTACTCTGCAACAAAAAAAATAAACATGTATAAATATCGTAAGCACTTGAACATACTTAATTGATTAACAGTTAAGATACTTAAATCATACCATGTCAGCTAAGCACGTTTAGTTCGTGCATACATTCGCTGCAACCATCTCAACTTCTGTTGGTTATCGCCCATACTGGCCCACATTTCTCTTTTCCTTCTTGACATGAGAAACTCCGTAGCGAAGTCGTGGAAGTCATCTTCAATTGAAACTCCAGGAATTGAGTGCAGCTCAGCCATCACCTCGGGGATGCTACAACCTTCGCGATCCATATTAATAGACGTCGAATCACTCTTGGTCGACATACTCTCAAGAAGATTATTGCACCTTGTCAGCAGCTGAACACCAATTCCAGATGTTTTTTTCTTTCTACATCGCACATCGGCATGATCTCGTTCTTTTCTTTTGCCGCTGCTTTTTGTATTGCTGCTGGTAGACATATTTATCTCTCCAACCATTCGAGCCATGTCAGTGCAGAAATCTGGAATCACATCTTCCTCTGAATCACCGCTGCCCTCTTCCAAACCATCATCAGCAATGTCGGCATTGCTTGTACCAGGATCAACACCACTGCTGGCAGGAACACCTGATGAAGGAGCCCATGCAAACGCTCCAGTTGCGACAATGTTGGAATACATTCGGTCAAATTTATTCTTCAAAGAGGGCTCAATACCGACATGTCTGAATTTTTTGGCTCCTCTAATTTCCTGCATATAAATTAAATCAAGTAATGAAGGATCAATACTAGTAAAATTTTAGGGCTGGAATTTGACAATAATAAAAGAAATTGTTAGGATGACAAGGAATGTACCTGAATTTTTTGTTTCCACCACTCATCACTAGCTGCAATTGTGCCTATTTCACTATTCCAGCCAACACCGGTTTCAGAAACCAACTTATTCCATATCCTCCAATCCTTTTTGCATCCATCCCATTTGTTTTTCAATTGTGTTTTAGTGAATGCATGCCCAGTTTGTTCTTTGAATGATGTTATAAGAAATTTCCACCCCGTTTTATCGAAATGAGTATTAGGTCTCATTCCCATTTCAATTGCCTTAATGCATATATCAGAAAATATATGCAACATGTCTTTTGTCCAAGCAGCCTTATCAAAAGATTCAAGACCTTCCATGATATCTTTTAACACATTTAAAAAAAAATTGAAATCAATAAATGATATCAAATAAATAGTGGCACATACATAAACCGTGGACTATAAAACAATAATATAACAATAAATGTTCAGCACATGCATGTATTTGAATGGGAATGTTCACATTCATTTGTAATGAAATCTAATTGCAACCCATTAATTTTGAACTGCTCAAAAAACTCAGTTTCAGCCATGATAAAATATTTGAATTATCAAGCAACACTTCATTGCCATCATGTTGTTTGGAAGACAAAAACAAAGGGAAAAAACAAATAGAATAGAATATATTTGCTAAAGTACATAAACAAAGAACAACAAACAAGCAGTATATAGAAGCAATTAAATTTTGCTAAATTCAAAACAATTGATGAAGGCACAGTAAACAGAAGACAATCAACAACAGCTATGAAATTTATCAATTGCAGAACACACGGTAATTGATCATGCAGGTACACAGACATGCAATTTTTCATCTAAAAAAATGAAAATGAAGATGGAGATAAGGCAGGAACTTACCTCAGTCTATAGGTGTCCAGACTAGCGCAGTTCTGCAACTTTGTCCTACAAAACAAATACACAATGGAGACCTAGAAGATAAATTAAATTTTCAGCGACGATTACTACAAAATTGACATGGTATATCAACCAAGTACACAAAAGCATCACAGAAATGAAGGTTTTCAATTCCAGAACAGTTTTTGGAAGTAGTTCCGAAGAGACATAACACATTTTTTAGTTTATTTCATGAATGGAGAATAAAGGACTATGCAACGGTTTTTCCTAGCAATGGGATAAGTATGCATGTCTGTTTGTAACTTGCAAAGACTGTGAGCAGTAAATCGAAATTTGTAATCGAAACATTTGTGCTGCATGGCAAAAATCAAAATATTTCTGTTCAAAATAGCTTTAAAAAGTTACTACAAATCTAAAGGAATCAAGCAGCAACACATAGAATTACTTTTTTTCCCGGTTAAACAGACCACTGATGGGATTACAACAATTTATAAAAAAAAGCTTGTAAAGAACTCTACAGTTTCAGATTCAACAATAATCAGCACTAATGCATCAGCCAGGGATAACTGTTATTTTTTATGTTTCTCATCATGCACAAAACAGTAGAGTCCAGAGCAATTTTTTAGCCTGTGAAGAAGAAGATAGGAAAAAAAAAAAAACTAAAACCATTCAAGCCTCAAACCATCCTAGTTCATGCATTTCAATAGCTAGGCAGATCCATAGACCTGCTTTCAATGGAAAATAGAATTGTCATCATAGGCTACCAGCACAGTAATAAAAAAAACCCATGAAAGCTGAGACTTGAAGACATAAAAGCAGAAAGATAGAGATCATCAAATCTTCCTATTCAAGAAGCTAAATCATAAGAACCGAAACCCAAATAAGAGGCAGAGCATTCAACAATTCAAAAGATTGGTCATTTGCCTCTCCAGATTGAAAAAAAAAAAACCATGAAAATAGTATTGTCATCATTGGCTGCCAGTAATTAAGAAAAACCCATTGAAGCCGAGACTTGAAGACAAAAGCAGAAACATAGAGAGCATCAGATCTTCCTATTCAAGAAGCTAAATCATAAGAACCGAAACCCAAATAAGAAGCAGAGCATTCAACAATTCAAAAGATTCCTCATTTGCCTCTCCAGATTGAAAAAAAATCCATGAAAATAGTATTGATCATTGGCTGCCAGTAATTAAGAAAACCCCATTGAAGCCGAGACTTGAAGACAAAAGCAGAAACATAGAGAGCATCAGATCTTCCTATTCAACAAGCTAAATCATAAGAACCGAAACCCAAATAAGAAGCAGAGCATTCAACAATTCAAAATATTCGTCATTTGCCTCTCCAGATTGAAAAAAAAAAACCATGAAAATAGTATTGTCATCATTGGTTGCCAGTAATTAAGAAAAACCCATTGAAGCCGAGACTTGAAGACAAAAGCAGAAACATAGAGAGCATCAGATCTTCCTATTCAAGAAGCTAAATCATAAGAACCGAAACCCAAAAAAGAAGCAGAGCATTCAACAATTCAAAAGATTCGTCATTTGCCTCTCCAGATTGAAAAAAAAATAAATTCAAGGAATTGTTTAAAGCAATGCAGCAGCAATGAAATTTTTCATCTAAAAAACCGAAAATGAAGATGGAGCTGAGGGAGGAACTTACCTCACTCTCTGCGTTTTTGTTCTGCAGCGGTGTTGCAGCTGTGTTCTGCAAAATCAAAAACCCATTACAGAAATTAGAGTTTGAGAAACATGAAATTAGAATTGACAAAGGGAACAAACAGTACCTGGTATCTCGCTCGTGGACCTTTCCCGGGACCAATCTCTTGGTTTTTGTTCGTGGACCTTACGTTTGTGTTTGAATGAATGGACAGAGGAGGAGGAAGCTTGTCTGGCGTTGGTGGTTAGGGCAAATAGAAACGGGGTTGTAGCAAGAGAAGAGAGAGGAGAAAGGTTTGGGGAAGGAAATTGGCGTTTTTTAGTTCATCAAATTGATCTGCAACCGTAAGAAAGTTTAGAGGTTGACCGTAATCCGTGGTTGGGAAAGTTCGGTGGTGAGTTGAGAGGTGAAGGAAACTGGGCGTAGTGAAGAAATTTTGGGTGAAATTTTGGGCGTAGTGAAACTGGGCGTAGGAAACCGCATGAAAGATCTACACTTCCAGTGTTTGTTGTGACCGTTGAGAAATTAGAGGTTATTGCAAATTGATGAGGGACAGAGAGAACTGTTAAAGAAAGCAATTAGAAATCGTCGGTGATGAGAGAGAGCTGAAACGCATGAAAAGCAAAAGATAATAGCTTTTCATTTTTGACAATTGAAACGCATTTTCTAGTGGGACCCACGTACAAATAACCTGTGGTTCGTGGTTACCAAACAGCTTTTTACTGCTTTTTTTTTAAACCGCAGCCGCACTAGCATTGCCAAACAGCCACTTAGCCATTTACTTTCTTTTATTTTGGGTGCGTGTGTGACACGAGAGGTGGATTTTTGAGTTTGGTGGAATTGATGTATTGACTACACTGCCATTTTTGTAATTAAATATCACACATCGAAGCATGCTTGTAATCAAATAGAGAGATAATGATAACTAGAACTCACCGCTGCAGGTTGACTTGAGAGATTCATCCGATGGTGTAAAAAAAATTAATTTAGTTCGAGATGGTTGATTGGCAAGTTAACTCTCCATAAAATCTAATTTAACTCTTAAATATTATTTTTAAAATAATATTATTTTTACTTTTAAAAAAATAAATTAATTAACTCAAGTTAATTTATAATCATATGAACCTCAAACATTTTTAAAAAAAACAAATTCAAGTTAACTAAGATTGCCCAACCACTCGGTTTGCCATACCACCTAGGATTGGCAGATTCTTAAATATTCGAAGTACGATGATGTCCTTCCATGTTTTATTTTTTTTTTCTTTAAATGCAGGAATGCTTGGAGAGAGAAACTCAAAAAAAAAATGGTTGAAAATTTGTTTTTATTCACGAGATACTATTGAGTGTTTGTTTATATGTTATAATATGTTTTTTAAAATTATTATTAATCTAAAAAAATAAATTATTTATTTTCCAAGTAAAAAACAATTTTAAAAAAAAAATAATCAATATTTTTTAGATAAACAATTTAAAAAGAAGGTTATATTGTAAAAACAAACACTCACTGGTTGATTTTTGTTAAGTTTTTTTTTATAATTTTAATGTGTTAAATGTTAAAAATATAAATAAATTTCAAAAAACTTATTTTAATATATTTTTAATTAAAATACATATTTTAAAAGCACTCTGCATAATAATATCAAACACAAGTATATAATTACTTCTACTATGAAATGAGGAAGTCACCCACGAGTGCAAACTACATTTCAAGTTGCATGCTAGAGATTTTTTAAGAAAATATAGGAGTCGTTTTGTATAAAAAACAACAAAACATTCTTAAGAAATTCATTTAATTACCTCGAGGGACATTCTAAAAATTTTGAAAGCAAAAACCCTAATGTAGCTCTCCTCGAAAAACATACATGCTTATAATAGTTAAAGCGGTTATCTAGGTTTTAATAGTTTTGAATCCAAGATTTAAGATCAAATTTTTATATATATAAAAAAAAAAGATATTTTATTAAATTTATTAGATTGATGTGCAGATGCACTTGATTTGCAACTCGTAAATCAAAGAATAAAGAATAAAAATCGTGGCACGCTGCATGCCCATGCATGCAGGAGCTGTTGCGATACGTAAAAGGAGAAAAAATCAAAACAAAAAACACATCATTTTAAAATTGCTGAGACCTAGCTAGAACTAGCAAAGGATTTTTAGCATTGATAAAGGAGTGAGGTCGAGGGAAATAGAGATGCATGGTGATTGGTGGAGGTAGAACAGGATGATGATGATATTGTCGGACCAACAAAATGAGTCTGTTTTCGAGCAAATTAAGGCATTTGGCAAAGCAAGAACTTCAGGTGCTGATGAGGCGAGTTGATGGAGTAGCTTGCGATTGAAGATTCGAAGAGTTGTCTGTATCAAGCTTTTCTGCATTATTAAGGTTTTGAATAAAACTTACAATATATTAGGGCTATATAAGACTCCAATTCAAAAATTATTTATTTTATTTTTTTTTATCTTATTTTCACCATTCCTTTCTTAACTTCATATTTTAACATTTATTTAATTTTATTTTAATTTTCATATTTTCTTATAAAATTGTTATACTTTCAAACAAATATCCTACTATTTAGTTTATACTTGATTTTACAAGTATTTATATTTTGTTATCGTATAAAAGTAAAAAATAATTTTAAAAAAAAAGTTTTATAAACCCAATGAAATCCATCATTTAGACTGTAGATTTGGTGGCTTAAGCCCCAAGCCTAGGCCAATCAAGAATTTGTGCCATCTTAATTTAAAAAAAAAAAAAAACATTAATCTTACTTCTTTTTAAAAAATTAAAATTACTTATATTTTATATTGATCATTTAGAATGTTTTTTGGATCCCAAGTTAATTAAATTATATTGGGATCATTTAATTTTAAAACTCTAACCATTATATCAGAAGATTTTAAAATTAACATAATTTCCTGTGATTTAGATATATATTTTTTTAAATTCAAGCAGCAGAGAATAGCTCGACGCTATAATTAGGATCACAGTTTGCAGGCACTGGGATCTGTCTCTGGGCCTTAATGTGGGTGAACAGTGAACACGCAAGAAGAATGTTGCCAGGAGGCCCGGCCTGTTGTCTGCGGAATGGGCTCTTTAATAAAGCCCGCGATGATCATTCCAGATATATTTAAAAAAATTATTTGATTTTTTAAATGTACCATGTGGATGTCAGGCGTCTTCTTAAGATAAGTTATGTAATTAGTGTTTTTAAGGCATGCAAGAGGTTTTTGAGGTATATTTTATCTGTATCCATAAGAAACACAATCTATACATTTAAATAAGAAAGGGAATCATAATACTTAGACAGTGAAGACAAATGATACATGGATGCAAGAGGGGACAAATTACATACATGTCCATGTTCTGTTTGTCCTCATCCACCATGTACTGTACTTGTTGTTAATTAATGCCAGCAAATTCATGGGACCTTTATGCCCTGCTGTCTTTTTTTTTCTTTTTTCATTTTTCTGGTCGAAACCAATTTAATTTCCATTTACAACAAATTTAAAAGCATGTATTTACTCTCTGGCGTGGACTGTACTCGTTCTAGATATAAATGGGAGTGGGAGAAGAACAGCATTCTCTCTATTTTCGCTGTAAACTTGCTAAACTCTCATAGGTGGCCAGCCTCTTCCTTTACTACTATATATATTAACTCAGTAAAGCGTGCAAAAATGATTAATTATTATGGTGAAAATTACCCTTCCGATGGAGGGTTGATAAACCTGTATTTTAAATTTTTATAATTGAGGTTGAGTTTTATTTTAAAAATCTGAGGCTTGAATTGACAATGCGAGCGCGGCTACAATCGCACTTATATTTTTAAACTAAAAATATTATTTTTAAGTCTAACTTTAACCGCGCGCATATGTTTTTTAAATGGACATTAATTCTAATAGTGAAAAAACTTATTTTCAAGTTTTTATGTTCTTGTAATTTAATTAATGCATATTGCACTAGTGTTTATTAATGGTAATTAACTATGAGTTATTGCACAAGCTACTAGTTAGGTGAGAATAGATGGAGAGGAGAAGGTGATAAAAACACTTGATTAAATGCATCTTTGATGTTGCGGCAGAAATGATAGTTTTTAAAAAGAATTGAATTTTTTATGTATATTATTTTAATATGCTCATATTAAAAATAGATTTTAAAAAATAAAAAATATATTATTTTAATATATTTATAAAAACAATATTTAAAAAAAAACAATTTAAACGGGAAGCAGACAATAATTATTTTTGAAGGGACTGTTTGAAGGAATATTGTAGCCATGTGAAGGCCACCTTAGTAAAGGCATTAATAAATGTGGTAAGCAACTCTGTTGGTCCAACACCCGGCAAGAAACCAAAGCCACCTCTGTACTTCGAAGCTTCATCTCAAGACTTGCATGTGATCATTTCGGTGATTAATTGATGTGAAATCTCATCTGAATTGAATTTTAAATTAAATTAAATTGTAATTGGCTCAATTTTAATTAAATAAAAATTAAAATAATATTATTTTATTTTTATTTTTATTTTTAAAAAATCTTGAAACAACTGCGTCTTGAATTGGCTTTAATTAATCTACCAAACTAATAACTTTAATTTTGAGCCGAGTGAGTGCTGACCCGAGTAGAATTCGATAACTTAGTTTTATACAATAATAAGTGGAATTAAGAGAACAAATGAGTTCTTTGTGTGAAAAAAGAAAAAATATAAGGGTGTTTGTTTTATCTTTTACGATTGAGATTATAATTAGATATAACTCAATTATAATTAGATATAACTCAATTATATAGTTTTGAAATCTGGTTTGGCCCGTAGGTCGACTCGAGATCTGGCCAACTCGGAGCTGGAACCAGACCGGGTTGAAGAAACAATGAGGGAAGAAAAAACCTGACGAAACCCGCCGATCCAGTCAAAACCCGGCTACAAACCTGTTGACTTTTATTTATTTTTTGTTGTTTTTACTAAAACAACGTCGTTTTAATTTTTTAAAAAATAAAATTTGACCTGATTTTAACCCGGTGACTGGTTAAAATTTAGAATTCGGATCTTAAATCAGGCCGGATCTTAAAATTATGTTGAATTATACACAAAGCTCAATTAAAAAAAGCTAATTTTACACTAAAGGCACCGCAGTTTTGGGTCAATCCCCGAGAGAGTGTTATATTGTATATTGAAAGTAGACAATATATAAAAAAGGGATCGAGTACTTCCACGTTAATTAGAGGGAAAAGAATCAAGATTAAGGCTGCGGCAGTTGAGATTTTCAAATTTGAACCTCAAGATTTATCTCAATTTGCTCGAGCTAGGTCACAATTCCCAGGCTATGTTCTGTTCAAGAAAACCAAGAATAGCATGTCATTTCCACTCAAATGGGCTGAATGAAATGCATGTATGTTTAATCTATGGAAACAAAATAGATTCATCAATATATGATCTCTCCCCATGAAGTATTTTTCATATAATTGGATCTTTTTTTCCAATTTATATATATATATATATATATAAAAAGAGAAACACCATAGAGTTATTAAAATCCAGTTCATCTTAACTCAAATCAATTAAAATTATTTTATGATTTAAAATGATATTCATTTGAAAAGGGCAAAATAAAACTAGATTTAAATCAACTTGAATTGTTTTTTTCTTTTTACTCCGTCTTATATAAAAAACTAGATCTTGGATCCACTTGATAGGCTGATCTGATTTAGATAATATCTGATAACAATATTGAAATTATATTTTTTAAAAAATTTTAAATTTTTTTTCTATGTTTTCGAATCATTTTGATGTATTGATTTTAAAAATAATTTTAAAAAAACAAATAATAATTATTTAAAATATATTTTTAAATAAAAATGCACATTAAATAATCACCACCATCACAATTTCAAACACTATTAATAGTCAAATGTGTCACAAACATCTTAGCAATAAATATTTATATATATGGTATTTTACACCAGCTCACAACATCTGCAAATGCACATGCCACCCACCTCCCAAGCGGTCCTCAATTTTCCACCTATGTCCAATATTACCCCAAGGAACTTCCCTTATCTCCCATTTTCTCCATTAATCCCAACAAAATCCACGGTCAATAAGACAGCAAGTTTGAAGTAGGTCCCAAGTAAGGCTGGAGCCAAATGGTGGGGACCATTTTTATTTTTTTTTATCGGATTCCAAATCTTCTATCGAATTTCATTTATGTCTACTTCAAATCTTGCTGTCCAGTAAAAAAATTATAAACAGAAAAAAAAAATGGATGGCTATAATTGTAGTCCCTGTAAATTCAAAAATGCTTCATTCTTGACCCTTTGTTTAGATTCTCCAACATTAACCATAGACTGTTCTTGTTTTCTGTGTACATAATGTAAAGTTAGTGTTTCCTTTCTTAAAATCCAAAAAGAAACACGTAAAATAAATTCAGAAGGTAGACTTATTGTTGATTTCCATTAGCGATTTGCAACCAGGGACTACATTGAAACATATTGGAAACAATGAGACTAACATCATCGATATGTTTTTTAAAGTACATAAACCGGAATGAAATGTTCTGAATCTATAGAGGTGGAAATATAGTTTACCCAGGAAGGCAACTTTGTATAGAGATAGAGAGAGACTGAGATCCAAGAAAAAATCTTGCATCCTTCTCTCGATCTATAACAACGTCAAAGAAACACAGATAGAGAGACTTTGAGTGTCCGAACAGAGAGAGAGAGGGAGAAGAGACTGTGAGTGTTTAGAGTCAAGGAAAAAAGATGAGAGAAATAATAAGCATTCACATAGGACAAGCGGGGATTCAAGTCGGCAATGCTTGTTGGGAGCTTTACTGTCTTGAACATGACATCCAACCTGATGGAATGATGCCTAGGTATCTTTTCTTTTCTGGGTTTTCAATTTTGTTTATCAAGTTTCGCTCTTTCTTTCTTTACTGTTCTATTCTTGTTTCTGTTTTCTTTGATCTTTTGCTGTTTTTTCTGTATGTTTATGCTAATAAAATTTAGTGGGGTAGTTTTTATATATATGCTTTTTTATAATGGCGTATTGAAGTATGCTTTTTGACGGGATCAAGATTGTTTATTTTGAGTGTTGAAATCACCAGATCAAACATCTTTCTTTTGTTGAACAATTACATGGATGGTCTTCATAGATTTTGATTCTAACTTTTTTGCACATATCATCTGTAGATAAACCATTTTTTCTCAAGAATCTGTGATGATTTGACACTTTAAGAAGGTGCATTGAAAGCTATGGTCTTTTGATTAATGGGTGAATCTTTAGACATCCATAGTTGTACTTAGAGTATTGTGTGTGTTTTTGCCCTGCTTGTGGTCTTGATTGGAGTCGTGGTGTGGTGTGCTAACAAAAAAAGCTAATGTGTTTTTGCAGTGACACTTCACCGGGTGCTGCACATGATGCATTCAATACCTTCTTCAGTGAGACAAGCTCTGGAAAACATGTGCCTAGAGCTATTTTTGTTGACTTGGAACCAACTGTTATTGACGAAGTTAGGACTGGAACTTATCGGCAACTTTTTCACCCTGAGCAGCTTATGTCTGGAAAGGAAGATGCTGCTAATAATTTTGCTAGAGGACACTATACAGGTAAAGTAATTAACTCTTTTGCCTTGTAAATGGTTGCGGGATTAAACTGATGTAGTTGTGGTTTGTAGTTGGGAAGGAAATTGTGGATCTCTGTGTTGATCGAGTGAGGAAGTTGGCTGATAACTGCACTGGCTTACAAGGGTTTTTGGTGTTTAATGCTGTTGGTGGTGGAACGGGGTCTGGTTTGGGGTCTTTGTTGTTAGAACGCTTGTCTGTAGATTATGGAAAGAAGTCAAAGCTTGGATTCACCATTTATCCTTCTCCTCAGGTACTTACTGTTTAAAGAAGTGAAAGCTTGGCTTCCTTGTTCTCGAACATTATGAGGGAATGCCACAGGAAGCATGATTCCAATAATGGCTAGGTTGGAACTCTTATGGAAATCGGTTATAATGTGTCTCTCTTTGGTTGCAGGTCTCAACAGCAGTTGTGGAGCCTTACAACAGTGTACTCTCTACTCATTCCCTTCTTGAGCACACAGATGTGGCAGTACTCTTGGACAATGAAGCTATTTATGACATTTGTCGAAGATCCTTGGATATTGAAAGACCAACATACACAAATTTGAACCGATTGATATCTCAAACCATATCATCCTTGACAACTTCATTAAGGTTTGATGGAGCCATAAACGTGGATGTTACAGAGTTTCAGACCAACCTTGTGCCATATCCCCGTATCCATTTCATGCTTTCTTCATATGCCCCTGTTATATCAGCTGAAAAGGCGTACCACGAGCAATTGTCAATTCCAGAGATCACAAATGCTGTCTTTGAGCCTGCAAGCATGATGGCTAAGTGTGATCCTAGACATGGGAAATACATGGCCTGCTGTTTGATGTACCGAGGAGATGTTGTTCCAAAGGATGTCAATGCTGCTGTGGCTACTATCAAAAGCAAAAGGACTGTTCAGTTTGTTGACTGGTGAGAAAATACACACAACTGGAAAAAAAAACAAGGAATGGTCGTGTTAAAGATACACAAGCATCATTTTCACTAATAGTCTTGAATTTTCCACTTCTATTTTTGTTTTTTCAATGCCTGATAGTATGAAATCTTAAGCTGACATTTTCCCACTGCTTAACTTATCGTTAATCTGAAATGTTGTTTTACTTGTAATCCGCAGGTGTCCAACTGGCTTCAAATGTGGGATCAACTATCAGCCACCTACTGTAGTACCTGGGGGTGATCTTGCCAAGGTTCAGCGTGCTGTATGCATGATCAGCAACAACACTGCTGTGGCCGAGGTGTTTTCTCGCATTGACCACAAATTTGATCTCATGTACTCCAAGAGGGCTTTTGTCCACTGGTATGTTGGTGAAGGCATGGAAGAAGGGGAATTCTCAGAAGCTCGTGAAGATCTGGCTGCCCTTGAGAAGGATTACGAGGAAGTTGGTGCTGAAGGTGTAGATGATGAAGAGGAAGGCGATGATTATCAATAAGTTATTGCCACTTGCAATAGAATTCATCTGGGAAATGGTGAAGCGTGTGAGGGTTTGGCCACCAACCCGCCCGTCTTACGTTGCCGTTGTTATGTTTGTGATTTTTCGCACCACTATCCTTCTTCTGTAAAATACTCAAGACTATGTCTGTCTTCGTATTTGAAGTGTATTTTATTGTTTCCAGTTTGATATTTCAGAATTAAGTTTCTCATCATTTCTATGTTTCCCTTCTCGAATTTCTGCCTCCTCTTTTCTTCTGATACCGCCGTATGTCAAGCAAATTGGCATCTGATAAAATCGTTGGTTCTTTTCCAAGCAGTTACTAAATTTGTTCTAGCAGATCAACTTAGTGGATCTTTCTTTGAATCAGTTTAAACATTGACATGATCAAATTACCTAGTTGATTTCTTTCAAATCAGTTCATACATTTATCTAATCAACGTTAAGTGATATTCTAAGTTAACTGCGACGTGGTTTATCAGCCAAACGATATGTGATTGAGTTAATTTTAAGGAAATGTTTTTTTTTTTTTTGTCTAAAACCATGTTTCATTAAAAAAAAACAAAAAAAAAACCTGAATTAATTGCAGTTTCAGTAACATGTCTTAAATCGGATCAAATCATGGACCAGATTTGACAAGTATACTTTCCCATTGTCCATGCCTGCTGCAACATCCCTTCGAAAGGAAGGGTGTGAAAGTACAGGCCATCTGTGATTGCTGAATGCCTAGCTCCCGTTTGCTTGTTAAGTGAATAAATTTGCTTATTGGGTCTCGCTAGACGTTCTGGAAGCATTGAACAAGTGCTCAAATATATGAAGAACTGACAGCCACATAAAACTTCGATAAAACCACAGCTCGCTGTAAGGTGTTATCTATGTTGTGCAAGTAGGTTTTTTTTTTTTTTTTTTTCCCTCTTGATCCGAAAAGAATGTAAGCACTTGAATTTTAATCATTACGAGGTTTAGACTTGATAGAAAAGCAAAATGTACAGCAGGCAAGGCAGGCTGAAAGAATTTCCAATCTCTGACTCGAACCTAGGTTTCCTAAAACCCTAGCGTGAACAAATTGTTGGGAGAAATGAGAAGAAGATGGTGAGAAATGCACGACACTAATTGTATGAAAAGCTGTGTCAATGCCTTGTAATAACAAAGGATAACATTCATCGTTGAATGAATCAAAACTCAAATAATATTTGTTATCAAAACATAGCTGCTGCCTCCATTCATGAAATTGGGAGAATCAACTAGAACAGAACAATTGGCAGAGTGCAGGGAGATCCCAGAGAGCATCACTTGAATCATTAGCATTCTCAAAGTACTCATTCCCTCCATTCATGGCATATAATGATGCTGATATCTGCCTTTCCACCTTCATGCGTTCGAATTCGGCTAACTCTGGACCAGATGATGTATCAGACAACAAACCAACATTCTTCGGCAGCCACGTTCCGTCTTGAACAAATTGAAGTTGAGGATCAAACCCAGACGGGAGTGAGCACGAGGGATGGAATTGGGATGTAACCGGTTCAAGCCCTCCAATGCAGCAGCCACTCAAGTCTGGCCTATATGCATTATCAAACACTAGGTTTTCTTGTTTGATGCCATTAAAATAACTACTATGGTTATCGATGGATGATGAAAAACTATCAATGTTGCTATCATTAGGTAGAAAACTATTAATGCTACTATTGAAACTACTCTTACTGCTAACTATAGTGCTGGTTTTAATGGTAGATTTTGTGGTGGAAGTCGCGGAAGAGTTCTGTTTCAAACTCTTTTTGTGTTTGAGAAGGTTTCTAATTTTCATAGAAACGGGAGAGTTGGAGGGGACATGAGTGTTAAAGTTGGTTCGAGTATTCGAACCACGAAGAAGACAGGCAGCTTCATCATAAGCTCGCGCAGCTTCTTCAGCTGTCTCAAAGGTCCCAAGCCACATTCTGATCTTCTGTGACTGTGTGGTGTCTTTGATCTCTGCCACCCATTTTCCTGAAGGCCTTTGTCTAACTCCAACAAACTTGTTCTTGGAGGTGTTCGTTAAGCATCTCTCCTTCAATTTGCTGTGTGAGACTCCTCCTGGCTGCTTTTGGAATTGATGGTATTCCATTTTGCAAGTGTTGGGAGAGGAGTGGGTGAGAAAAACTAGAGAGATGGTGGATTTATACAGAGAAAAGGAGTGGTTTAATCTTAGTGGGTGTCTCGTCTTTTTTACTTGCCAGCATTTTCCATTGAATTTGTTCTGTTTTAAGCATGACTCAGATATCAAAGTTGAAGTTAAGACCCGCTTGTCAACACATCTCCTAGGGACATGCAAGCCATGTCTAGTATCTAGAAGAGAACACCTGAGAAACAATAGTCAGCATTTTCTTATTGGTTCAAGGTTCAAGTTGCTGTCCTCTCCTTCATCTGGTCAACGAAAAAACAAAGCAAGAATCGTGCAAGGCACCAAGGCAAGACACCTGGAGCCCTAGCCTTCAAAGAACATGATTGGGCCCTTCCATCCCAGATTTTGGTGGCATCTGATTTTGCCTCTCCTCGGAGGAATCTTCACTCGCATTATCAAACAAACCAGTGACGAGAGGAGCTCGTGAAATGCAATGGTCTCCCAGTGATTGCCGCAAGTGCTGCCACTCCTTTGCCCACCTACAGTCATCGCAGAGACAAGACAGCAGTGACCACCACCCACTTTCCTTCAAGCCCACAACATAACTAGAGATGGTATTAGACAATATATAACCTAAAGAGTCCAGGACCAAAACCGAATCCGGTTTTACAAGCATGGCTTACAGTTAAAGGTTTGATGGTATCATTGGGATATTAGTGAAGGTTATTATTGACAATTGATGCATACCATCACTCAAAAACATCTAATAAAACATCAGCAAAGTGCCAAAAAAATTGTAATTTGCAGAGTAGACATTGTCCCAGTCAGGTACGGTTCAAAGTTGTGTTTGTTAATTCTCAAAACAAAAGGAACAAATTTTGTGTAGTAAGCGACTCCATACACTCTGCAGAGTTTTGTCTCCCTTCCTTTCTTTCTACACATGATAAATTACTACTCTTTTATGAAAACACTGTAGGTGGCTCGTGATATCCGCGGGTTGGTGTAAATTTTCTCAACACGAGAAAATAATATTTAAATGATGATAATTCAAGATAAATCAAGTTAAATTTATTAAAACATGACTTATAATATAAAATTAAAATAACTCATAAAAAAAAATATAAATTTCAAGACTTAATAAAATAATATCAAAGATGAAAAAAACTCAAAAAATATAATGTTGAATAAGCGAATCCAAGTCAACTCAAAATACCTTGATAAACTCACAACCCGTGATATAAAATTGACATAATTTTTTTTTCAAAAGAAGTACCTAGCAAAAAAAAAAAAAAACAAAGTTCAACAAAAAAAACTCGAGTTAACTTGAGTTAATTTTCTTAACTCGTAATAACCAAATAGAAAAAAAAAAAGATCAAGAAAAAGTTATTTCATGCAAAACGATGAAATTGAAAAGGAAAACCCCATAAAAAATCTACAAAAAAAAAATCAAACTTTCAAAAGAAGCACCTAGTGAAAATAATCAAAGTTAAATAAAAAAAACTTAGTAAGAAAATACAAGCTAATCCGAGTTAACTTTACCACCTCACACTTGAGATAACCCATCACATGCTGACATGTACATTTTTTTTAAAATAATATTTAATAAAACATGCTAAAGGTTCGATACTTAAATGACATGCATTAAAAAAAATTCAAACCATTAAAAATTTAAAATAATTAAAATTAAAACAATAAGGACTAAAAAATACACAAAAATAATTCAAAGAAACTAATTAGGGACAAAATTGAAAAACAAAACAAAAAAAAAAGAATAATAAAAAAAAAAGCAATAAGACAATGCGGACCAAAATTAAGAACCAAATAAAATTAAATTAAACTTTCAGGACAAAATAAAAAAAATAACAATCAAGATCAAATCCAAAATAAAATATAAATTCAATAACACAATTGTATTTGTTAAAGCTCTTCATGTATACCAAAGATTAGAAGAGAGAAAAAAAAAAAAGGCAAAAACTAATTATTGCTTAAATAACAAAACACGTCACCCTAAAATATATGCTGCCACCTTTTATGTTAAGTGAGTAGGAGATCAGCTTTTTTTAGCTACTGAATGTGCCCTCACACGCCACCATAATGATGTGCCTAAACGTGTGGCACGTATAGGTTTATTTTATTGATTTTTAATATTATAATAACACTAATTACTAAAAAAGCAGCAGATAAATATTATGAAAAAAAATTAATGCAAATTAAAAAATACCCTCCCCAGACAGCCTTTAATTTTTCAAAATCAAAGAGCAATTATGAAATTTTACTATACATAAAATGTACAAAAAAACAACCTTTCAATATTTTTTAAACATGAAAGGTACAAACATTATTTAACTATACAAATAAATCTGCAAAGACGTGAAAACCTCTAAAACGAAGGCTAATTTTTTGAGCCCTGGGCAATATAATATTTTTACTGCACTTACAGTACATAGAACAACAACCTTACCCCAATCATTTGTCATATAACATTTCAATTTCATAAAAAATACAATTTTACTCTCAATATCAAGCCAATTGTTAAGAATAATTAAAGACAATCATTATTACTGTTCAAATCCACAATAATTCTCCTCATGCTAAACTAATTAACTGGGTCCTTTTAGTTTTTTTTTTTTTTTTAAGAGATTCCCTTTGAAAATAAATTATAAATCTATATTCTTATGAGAGAAAATAGTACAATTCTCGGTATACTAAATAATTCTTTTGAATATAATAATAATAATAACTTATAACTTTGTCTGGCAAAAAAAAAAAACCAAAAGGGCAGACATGAGAATTCTTCTTTTGCCACAAACACGAAGTACAGTCGAGGTTCCGAAGTTTCCACTTTCAAAAAAGTAATACACGAGAGCATAGTATCCGGACTGGCTGAATTTATTAAAAAACCAGTTATTGCAACGACCCGAATAAATTCAGTTAACTTTACAGCTTAATTAATGACTCGGGTGATCGGGGATCAGGTAAGACCTGTTTTTTTTTAAATGTTGAATTTAAAATCCATTTGTATAGATATTTTCAAGAAAAAAATTATATTTTTTTAATATAAAATTTAAACCCTATTAGTATATATATTCTATGTTTTTAAACAAAAAAACTCATACTTTTTAATATAAAATAAAAAAAATTTTGGTTTCGATAATTCAATTTAAAATTAAAAAATTTAACATAATATATTTTTAATGTAAAATAAAATAATTACAAGTATAGCCTATATTTATATAAATTATTTCTTAATTTTTTTATATAAAAACTTGAAACTTTAATTTTTTTTTAATTTTTTTCAATTAATCTAAATTAATCCATAAAACTCAGGATCAAGTCAACGGCTGAGTGAACTCTCAAAGTGGGTTTCATAACTATGTTAGAGAGAAATGGTAAAAAAGGAAAAAAAAGAGAGGCACTGCTCGGCCATGCACGGTATCTATCATGAGCTAATTAAAAAAAGGGTGTAAGATCTACTAGTAACTTACTTTAGCAGTCTTCCAGCACGAGATCTCATTGAGTAGAGTGTAGTATCAAGACTTGAAAGAACTTAAAACAGTAAATCCAATATTGCAATTATAATGAAAGAATCACCATTTCAAAATTTCAGTGCATACAACTGATCAAAATCTCAGATGTTATTTGTATGAAACCCAGAAATATCATCACAATGGGGGACAAAACTGTGACAAGAATTGCCTCTGACAACCCTCAGACTGGACGGACGCACCAACCAACAAAAAAAGAAAAGAAAAACAGGCAAACAAAAACATTACCTACACTCTTTTGTTTTTCTTTTTCCTCCTTGACTCGATCTTGATGGATGCAGTATAAAATAGTACTTATAAATCATATACACATTCTACAAAAAAAAAAAAAAAAAATTCAATGGCAGTGACTTTCACACTCAATCAAACTGACGCCAGGTGGTTGTAGAGCGCCATGCAAAAAACAAATGATGGGAACCGATACCATCTTATCGAAAGAATGGGTAATGAATAATATTCCAACAACAGACCGGGGTTTGATTGCATCTTCCCCAGAGTCATCGCTTCCAGCCCAAGAGGCTATGTTGAGAGGATGGATTGCAATGCCAACTGTTGTTGTGGATGCAACAGTGATAAGGTTGAGGCCAAGGTAGCTGGTGGTAGGGTTTGTTGAAGGTGTCTCAGCAGATTAACCATTCGGCTTAGAGTTTGTTCAGTCGCTAGATCCTTACCACATAAAACCTACAGGAACAGTAGCATTCCCTCCATGAGAAAAACTAAAATTGCAAACATAACCCCCATCTACCATGCAAGAACAGCTAACTATACAAATTCCTTTTAAAATCAGAGGGAGATTTGAAAACCAAAATCTAATGTATGTGTTGAGTTCATATCAAATTTCAAGAGCAGCTGTAGGTGTATGTGTTGAGTTTCCATCATTGCTTGTCTAACCATACAAATTCCTTTTAAAATCAAAGGGAAATTATAAACCAAAATCTAATGTGTGTGTTAAGTTCATATCAAACTCAAGCACAGCTGTAAGTGTTAGCATGCTGGGTAAAGGGAAGGACTTAACTTGGAGTATGGAGACAGATGAGAGAATCAATTACTAAATAGCATGTACTTGAATCAATGACAATATAGGTAATCAGGAGTTGGTTCAGGATAAACATCTATATTGCAATAAAATACATAACCACAAAGTCAATGGTGCCAGATGTCAGACACTGGTGTTCGGGAAGGATACAGATCCCAAGTTAAGTCGGAAGCAAAGTTGGGAGGGAGTTCTAACATGTCATTGTTTCACTTCATTATGATGCTTGTCAAAGGGATAAAAAATTGACTATTAGATCAGATCAACCAAGCACTAAAAATTCTAGACGTTTGAGTAATAAAAACGAGTTCAAAACAAAATATTAGAAATTCGAGTTGTAAGTTAGGTGAAAGCATAATTTATAAACTAACCTCAGCAAATACTGAAACAATCTTAGGAAGATATTGATTGTTGGGTCCCAAAAGTTCAATGTCTGACCTGTAAATGAATGATAGGTACAAGTTCATTATTAATGGATGGTAATTGGTCAAAGCAAGGCATACTAAAGTTTGAGTAAACCAAAACGAGAAATGAGGAGGATGCTACTCCTTACCTCTCCACCATTGAACAAAGTTGTTCGTGAACAACTTTTGCCTCAATCAAATCGCCTGTTATTGGCAAACAGTTTAACCATGCAGGAACAACCTGCCAAACAAGACAAGTGTCAACCAACAAGAATGCTGAAAGAAACACTAAACTCAGTAGCAAATAAAATCATGGAAAACCTCTACACTTATTTTTAATAATTCATAAAAATGAGACCTACACCTACAAGAAGCAACCATAAATTTTTTAGTGAGCTCTCTTTGAAAAGACAATTTCCAGGTGCAGACTATCCTTCACTTTCTACTAGAAAGCATACAGCACCCTCAGAAGCTCATCACGAATAAAAGAATGGGAATAGGCTTGAACAATGCAATATACTTAAAGACAGACAGAGATCAAATACCTGAGCTGAATCAATACTGTCACGATGAAACTGGCAAATTTTCCCTAAAGCAGAAACAGCATTATCATATGCCATGACATTGTCTGGTTGCTTAGCATTAGGATGCCTTATGACAACATTAAGTCTTGATAGAGCCTCTGGAAAGAACTAATAAATGTTACTTGCAAGTACAAAAAAAATCAATGCTTTTACTCCCACTAGAATAAAAAATCAACTCCTTTAGGACACAGACAAAAATTACCTCCAACTAAAGATTTAAACACGGACCCACCAAATTCTGCACAAACACCGAGTCCATATACAGCTGCCTGAAAAATAAACACACAACTTGGATGGGAATATTGCAAAATTGAGTCAAACAACTACCAGAGCATAAATAGTGCAGACCTGCCGAACATCTGGGTTTTCATCGTTGCATGCCTCCAGTAAGAAAGGAAGATATGTGTCATAATATCTGTCCATCCACATTGTAACAGTAGCATCAAACAATGGCTCTAGATAATGAAAACCAGTTTGTAAGAATGTGTTTGTGTGTGTTCTCTAGAAGCTTACTTAAGAGCTGCCTCACGACACTGCTCTGCAACATCATCAAAAATGCAAATTGCAATCCTTCTCTCTTCAGCAGTCTTATCCTTGCCCTGCATTCACAAAACTTGTCAGGCAAATAACACGAATAAAACTAGCAAAATTATTCATAGCATTGTTGTCAATCAATGGCTAAGGATGAAAATTGTGCTTTCAGTGCATTGAACTTTTTAGTTGAAGATCTTGTCCACTCTTTCTCACAAATGAGAAATTCTATTTCTGAATATTGGTCGCAACCCTGGTGCTCTTTGATAAAAACATTTGCTCATAGGGATGGAAACAATTTAGCATACACCAAGAGAAAGCAACTATCTTTAGAATGTATGCTAATGAGAAATGGAAATGTCAAAATCATTTATATGCACAGATTTCAACAAGTTCATGCCACCTTAAATCATGCAGTGTGGATGTTAATTAGTAACAATTAGTTTTAGACACGTAAATAGTCAGCGATTTACACCATGAAATACAAAAAAGTTAAAGCCAATTTATTAGAGCATTTCTCTACCCCATTATCATCCATTAAACAGCTACAGTGGCCACCATAACTGGCATATTTGCAAATAAACAAGACCATTCCAATCCCTAAATGGAATGCAAAAATATTATCTACATAAAATTAGCCTTTCTATATTTTCTAAACTATAGTTGTTGGAAATAAATATTTAAACCAACAAATCCATGTTAACACCAGTTACAGCCTTGCATAAGAGCAATGTAAACAACACATTTAAGATAGGAGCTCAAACAGAACTCAGATACCAGAAATTTGATAGCATTCAGGCAACATTAACACATCAAAACGAACCAAAAGAGAAGTTATACTGTATCATCCATTAAGATGACTGAAACAAAAATTAAGTACAACGGCAATAAAAACTTAATGATATACAAAAATCAAATAGGTAACACGGAAACTAAAAAAAATCCAGTATCAGGAGCTACTAACACACAATCAACCTTCTCATTGAAAAAAACAATGAGAAAATATAATAGTAAATATAAGATTCCTCAAGGCAACAAAGCTCAGAAAAGATTTGTAATCGTGGATGAATACTTACCCACATAGGAGTCAGGTAGGATGATAGTTCCTCAAATAAAGGCAAGAAAGAGGCTTTGAATGTTTTAATCAGAGTTCCCAAGATTTCACCGACCTGAAACCAGAAATTATACAACTAAGGAACATGAACTTCAAAGTTTATGAAGAAGAAATCAATCCATGTTATTGTGATATATACTGACTTGGTCAAAAACATCCTCCTCTTGCTCATTTTCCTCCTTGATCAACTCGCTCTCCTCCGCATCAAAGTCTTCAGCTTTGGCTCTATCCGCTCTCTCTCTTTTTCGACTGGAGCTGGCAGTGATGACCAGTTTTATCTCATCCACAATGGATCGCACTTGGTTTTCATCAACAAATGTCCCAGATATCTGAAAGAAGAAACAGAAGATTGCAAAACACATTCAGGGATTTCACATTGATTGCAGCACAGATTGGGAAAGAACACATGATTCCAAGAAAAAAAATCAATTCCTAGTTTTCTCTTCACATGGAAGATGAATTCCAACTTTTATCCAGAATTTGATGCAGGATGAATTACAAACACAAAACACAGTGGGAAAGCAGAGAAATTGACATAAATAAGTTCATTAAGGAATACAACAAACCTGTAAGCATTCATTTAATGCATCCAACATGTTTGCACAGATCTCAGTATCAGGTTCCTGCAATCAATTTAATAGTCAAGAATTTCATCACTTCAAAGGGACATTAAATTAAAAGTAAGATTATACCAACACAGGAAAAAAGAAAAGAAACGCAGGTGACCTTGTGCAATGCTTCAACCAAAGCAGGAATAATATAATCAGACAGCTGCTTTATATAGGACTCATTGCGACCTTGAGCAAGTCCTTTCTCTACAGCTAATTTTGCAGAGCGCAGAAGTTCTGGCATGGCTGGAGAAGAAAGTAAATGACTCCAGTGAGTATTGTCGAATTTCAAATAAGGACCGAGGAACCAAAGGAAAAGAGATCCACATTATCAATTCAATACCTGAAACAGCTGCTTTCCTAACCTCTTCATGGAAATAAAATTTAAGAAGAGGTACTAAAGTTGGAGCAACCTGTGTGTAAAATGTCATTATATCAGCATCATGGAACTGGAAAGTTACGAAGAGTATAAAATATAACAGTTGTTAATATGTTTCACTGACAAACCTGATCGATCCATGGAAAGAATCCTTCCTTCAACTCATCAGCATAGCAACATAACATATTACAAGCAGTAGCTTTTTCTTCCAGAACACTAGTCTTGATCCCTATTCTTTTGTCACCAAGGGTGATGGTTTCCATACTGTAACAGAAATACACATCTTAGCAAGACACAAGACACCGAACATGAGTTCATCTGTGTCTAGATGCATGTGATCACAAGCAATCATGCACGTGTGTCCGAGAGAGAGGGAGTGGGTGCCCTTGTTACAGTCATATAAATATAGTAACTTACATATGTGTGCATCTTGAACTATTGATCTAGGTAAATGAACTTGAAAGAGAGTTCTGCCAATAAATTACATAAAAAATTGATGAAATCAGGTTCAAGGAAAATATATACACCTTTCATCATCAGTATCATCAATGTCATTATCTGAATCTGCAGATGTAATGGTTACATCAGGCTTGAGTTGAGCAGACTGAAGCAAAGGTGGCATGACAACACTCATATAAGGAAGAAAATCCTGTCCCAAACATTTGCAAAGTCTGGCCCACGCCTATGTCAGCAAAGAATAAAAGATCATGAGACAAGAAAATAACAAAATGATTTTAAGATTTTCTGCACATTTTTTAGTGATCAGAGTATACTTGGAGCATGTAACTTATTGTTGGATCATCCGACTCCATCCGAGATCCTTGCAATGACATAAGTACATCCATAACCTGGACAAAAACAGAAAGGATAAAAAGACATGCAAAAATATAAGAACCACACTTTTCAATTTATTGGTGAGTATTTTAGTACATAGTGATAAGAATAAGGATGTCAAAAGAAACCAAGGGCAGATCATTGATAAATTCTCCCACATTTTAAAGGTATTCCATGAAAGACTTGATAAACTCAAGGAACCACTCCTTAAAAAAGAAAAAGAGTTGTGTTATGCAATGAAACCTACCTGCTTGGCATCATCCCTGAACTTATCCTTCCCCACAGCCATCCCAACTAGACTAATGCACTCCATAGATTTGGCACGAAGCATGCAGTTAGCCTTGTCATTTGCATTCACCAAGATGGTCTTCAAGTAAGGCATAACTGCATCATAGTATTTTTGGAAGTGCTCCTATGAAACTAGAGACTGTTAGACCAAATCTTCCATAAGACAAACTAAATAAGAAACCAAGCAGATATTATACATTACCTGAGAGGAATCGGCAACTGATGCCAAAGCAGTCAATGCTCCCTCTTGCACCATTTGTTTTCCATTCTGCACCACATATATGCCATATAATGACATATAAGAAATTTGTGTCTGTGCTAAAAAGTGTAATCAGAAAAATTATTTGAAATTTTGTTTCCTACTCTCTTGTGAATATACCTGTAGAAGAACAAGCAATTTGCTCACTACTCCATCTAAGTAAGGTGTCAAAATTTCTGGAGTGCAGTTCTCACTGAAGTTAAGAACTGCTGAAGCAGCATGTGCCTGTCACAAAAGAATACGATGACTAATCAGTTACTGGATAGAACAACAGCATAATCTTTGACTGCATCTCTGCCAAATAAACACCAACCCCACCCATTCAAAAAAAAAAAAGTAATAATATAGAATAATGCATATTGATAGTGGGAACGAACATGAAAATAGGTACCAAAATAAGTGAAATGAGCTGTGATCCCTGCGTGATCACTTTCCAAATTCTCATCCCGTCATATAAGAAACCCAACACCAGCATAAAAGAGGGAAAAAATTGAAGAGCATGCCATAACATCATTTAAGTAATCTAAAACCAATGTTAGATACATATTGTTATTTCTGACACTTTTTGTGTGCATGTCTGCATGACAGAAATTTATTGACAATCAACATTGTTCTTGATTTCTATCCCCTCAAAATTAACAGAAAAGGTGAAAGAAAAAACATCAACAAACCCAATAATGTTTTCCAACAGATTCAGGGGAAATGCTTCGTATAGCTGACAATTGTTTAGACACAACTTCTTTTATGCAGACCACCCATTCCCAACAAAAGACTTAATTCAGTCAGCACTGCAGTGAGCTAGAATAGATGCAACAGGAGATAATCATATAATCCATGCCAGTTACAGCAGTCAACACCAGCCCCCTGTCTTCTAGCAATAAAAATAAAATGTCTCAACTGCAAAAACTTAGGGCCACAAAAAGCAATTTACATTCTAGCTCAAAACAATCAAATGGCCATGAAAGTTACCCTCTTACTCTACCATTGTGAGGGTGTTTCATGTTTCTATTTCAAAATCAGATGCTGACATCAAAAACTTTCTAACATCATTAGCTATTCTTGGGCAACTTAGAGATTTCAAGTATTCTCTACTGCTAATCAATTGAGACAGTCATCATATCAGATGAATAGATAATAAACAGGTAAAATCTCATTCTATTAACAAATCTTTCAAGTCCAATAAACAAGTCAAATGGTTTTGGTACAAACAGATGCAATGTATGAAAGGAAGCAATCAATATAGGTGCTGGAAAGTGACATGGCTTTACTTGATCATAAGTCCACAATTAGAAGCTTATCGCAAGTGTTTTATATAGTTACTATTCACAAAACTGAAAGGATCAAGATCAATCACAACAGGAGCTACTTTAACAAAGAATCAGCTTTAATCAAAATCACATGAAGCAAATATATTCTAATTGAGATATTGTCTACCAAATTTAGAATTGGTAACTTAAAAAAACACAAAGCAATGAACATGGCTAACCTGCACTCGAGGATTCTGAAAATCATCCATGGCAGCTGCTAATGCAGGCAAAACCCTTTGATGGTATTGGTTTTGCAAATCTGGACCCAAATCCGTGGACAACTGCCCAATTGCATTAATAGCTGCCCATCTCACACGGGGATGTGGATCATAAAATGAATTTAGGACCATTGTAACTACTTGTTCCAGATTTTTTAGCATTACCTATATCAGCAAAACAATAAGAACATAAATAACAAGAGAAATCAAAACCTTTCTAAAAAAATTCCTGGATATGTTATGGTACAAACCAATACAATTCCATTTCAAACTTTCCCACAACAAATCACTGCAAGACTTTGAAGATTGAAACAACAATAGTCAGAATATTCAGTGACATTAACTGAGTGATTCTCACCAACATCCAATACATTCCGACATAAAGAAAGCAAACGCATACAAACAGCATTACAGAATAGCATAATGAAACTTA
This sequence comes from Populus alba, assembly GCF_005239225.2. Taxonomy (NCBI): domain Eukaryota; kingdom Viridiplantae; phylum Streptophyta; class Magnoliopsida; order Malpighiales; family Salicaceae; genus Populus; species Populus alba. The sequence goes on from NC_133284.1 coordinate 400,224, forward strand.
AAACAGCTTATTATTAACGATATGACTACACATTACTGAGAAACAAAAAACCTGGACATCATTAGTAAATGCAATTCATTCCAAAATGACAAAATCAAATGCATAATGCAATAGTTAACATTAAAAATATAACTTCACAGCAACTGTCTATATAACTAGGCATTACAACTATACAAAAAAACAATATATTTCCTGTATCTTGGAGTACCCTTCAAAAGCATATATACATAACCAAACTTGAACAGCATATCATCAAGACATTAATCACAACTCGCAAAAAAAGAGAGAATATAGTCGTCGGTTATTTCTATATACCTTAGAGCAACCTTCAGCAATCTGAGCTAATGCAATAAGAGCAGCATGATGTTTCTGCCACTCAGGAGCCGCCAAATAGGCAGGCAATTGTTCCGAAGCAACTGGAACAATAGTATTCCCACCCAAAGAAATCGCCAACCTATCCAAACACTCTTGTCCCATGCTATAATTACTTGTTTCCCCTGCATCTTCATCCTCGTTCTCTGCACTGTGCCATGCTGGATCATCCTCAATATCCAGCAACATGCTCATCAATATCGCAAACAATCTACTAATAAACTGAGGTAACTTTCTCATCATCCCTGGTGCCCTCTCCCTAGCTTCCGCCAACGTGATCACAAACTCAATAGCCAAATGCCGAGTCCCTTCCTCCAAACCCTCTGCCTCGGCAATCTGCAACATTGACCCTACAACATCCACCAGCTGCCTCCGCAAGAACCTGGGCTCCGCCCCTGCCAATTCAATCAACAACTCCAACGCCTCCTGTGCTGTCGCCTCATTCCCATTATTCAACGCCTCCGTTAAAGTCCTAATCATCGACGGCAACAAATCCTGAAACCGGTCCCTCTCAGACGTATTATTCAAACACTGGATAAAGTTAATCACAGCATTCAAAGCAGCGATTTTCACATCGAAGTTCGTGCTGGATCCCAAACACTGTAGAAAAACCCCGTGCAGCTCCTTGATATAGGGAACCAAACTCTCTCCAATATACTGCGACAGCTGTGCGAAAATCAAAAAAGCAGATTCTTGCAACTTAACAGAATCTGACGTCACACACTGAAACATAAACGGCAAAAGCTCTGGCCATCCATTATCAGGCAAAATCCCGGAAGCAAGCTCGGAAACGGTGTCGCACAATTTCTTGGTGATCGATTTAACAGATTCCTGCTGGAGACAGGCAAGCAGGATCGATTTGAGAGAGGACTGAGTTTGTAACGAGAGGCGCGGCCAGAGGTATGAGTCGTCTCGAGTGAGGAGTTTACGGAGGAGGACGGCTGACATGGCACGAGCATCAAGGTGAGGAGAGAATTGAAGGAGTTGAGCGAGTTTGAGAGAGAGTGAGTTAGGATCGTGTTGTTTGGCGAGGTTGAACAGAAGCTCGGCTTGAGATCGGGTTTCATTAGAGGAAGACATAAGGGAAGAGATTAAGATTTCGAATTGAGAAGGATCGCCGGCGAGGATGGCAGCGAGTTGAGATTGCTGGAATTGAGTTGACTCGTCCATGGTGGTGAAGAATTAGGGTTTGTGGTGGTGGCGGTAGTGGTGAGGTGGCTAGGTTTCTTTTGGGGGGTTTAGGGATTAGAGGGGGTGAGAAAGCGAGAGAGAGAGAGATTTTTTTTTTTTTTTTCCTCTCTTAGGGTATTTTTGGGGGGGAGAGGGAAATAAGGAGGAAAGGGGAGGGAAAGTGGGGGTAATAAGAAAGGGGGGAGTGTGAAAGGAAGGGGAGGGGATTAGGGCAAAGTAAGAAAGAGAGAAGGGTGGAATTGGATTAGCTGGAATTTGTGTGTTATGATTAATGGGTTTATTTTTTCCAAATATATGTTTGTTTGCTGAATATTAGTTATTTTTAAAGTTAATTTTTAAAATTAAATTAATTTTTGTATTTGATAAAATTATAAAAAATAACTTAGAAAATATTTTCTAGTATTTTGATATATCATATAAAACAAATTGAAAAATAATTTATTAATATTTTATTTTTTTTCAAGTTTACAAAATATATGTAACATTAAATATAAATATTTGACCACATGGATAATGAGATACAAAAAGTGTAATAGTAATTTTTTTTATTATATCATATATTTATACATGGTTTATTTTATAACATATAATTATATATATAATATAAATATTGTTAATATAATATAATAGATATATAACCTTGTTAAGTATAATGAGATATAAAAGTGTAATAGTGGATTTTTTATTATATCATGTATTTATATATAGTTTATTTTATAAAATATAACTATATATATATATAATATAAATATTGTAAATATAATATAATAGATATTTAACCTCGTTAACTATATATTTACAACAACTACAATTTTTTTTACTATAAAAATAACTATATATATAATATAAAAAAGGTGTTTTTAAAAAAAATAAAGTGTTTTCCAAGGATAAAAAAAAAAAAAAAAAAACTTTTCTAGCATAAAAGGTTAGTTTTTTTTATCTACTATAGATCATTTTCTTGAACTAACTTTCTATAAGTTCATAAAATATATAAAAAAATGAGTTTTTTTTAATGAAAAAATAAAAATATTCTATTTTTATCAAGATTGATTTAAGATAATTTTATCTCGAATATATGTAAATTATTTCAACAATACACTCATATAAAATCTAAATGGTTATTGGTTTTTTTAATTCACTTGATTGTTCGAAGTAGTTTGCGTGCACCTCGACTAATTTTATATACCCTGAAGTTAACGATTATGTAAACATTCAATAATAATGAAGTTCGTGAGCCTCGAACTTGTGACCTATAGAAAACAAACTCAAGACCTAACTAATTAAGTTGCATCTCTCATGGTTAAAACCTAAATGTCTATTAATCTCAAGAGTTAATGTAATCTATGATAAAATTTCATAAATGAAGATAAAGTATTTTCTCATCGATTTTTAACAAATATTTCATACTTGCTAAATTTGTTATAAAAGCGTCGGATAAAGTCAATGTTTTGAAATTCGGACTGGCCCAGTGGGTTGACTCAGGACCCTGCCGACCTGGGCCTAGGACCGGTCAAAAACCCGCAGGAGAGTTGGCTCGGCGGAACCCGGTCGACCCGGGTAAACCAGGCTGAGACCTGGCTTCCTTTTTTTTTGTTCTTTATAGATTCAAGAGACTGTGCTGTTTTTTGCTTCACAACTCAGTGGCGTGCTGTTTGTTTTCTTCATTTGCTTTATAACTCAGTTACAATTCTCTCTAGCCTTTATAAGAATAGATTAGAGGGGAGGGGAGTGAGAGATTCTTAAGGATATAACTATAGAATATTCTATTTTCTCTGCTTTGACTTTGAATAGCTAGAATCAAACTTGTTGCTCATTCATTCAAAGCTATTGTCGGAAAAGTAGATTGAGAGAGAGAATTGGCTTCTCGAGAATCTGCTGGAGTCAGATCAGTAGGGGAGTTCATGCCGGGACTTTATTAATAGAAAAAGCCCATACCCTGAGCGAGGGTGTGTAAAAAAGCTGAGAGGTGGAGGAGAAGAGTCATGGTGGAGAGACTATGAGTTTAAAGTGGTGGCTGGTCACTCGGTTTTTTTTTATGGATTGTTGGTAAAGGCTACTATGGGGAGAGGATTTGGGTGACGTGAGAAGGGCAATAGATATTGTGATTTGGTGATAAAAAGACTGTAACCGGTAGAGAATATAGAATGGTGGTGGCGGAGCTGCTACGTGGTTGTTGTGGGAATTACTGCTATTGACTAGGTTTATAGTTGTTGTGGCGAGGGAATGGTGGATTGTTGAATTCCAGCTAGGAAAGGGGCTCTGCTGGATTTATTTGGGAGAGTGACATATAGAGATAGATTTTAGTTTTAGGTATTTTTGTGTAAGACATGACAGCGACTAAACACAAAGATTGTAATTTTTTTGGTTGACCCGGGTTGAACCGGGTCAACCCATTTAGCCCATGATCCGATCATTAGACCGGATCGGATTTCAAAACTATAAACAAGTTACTTACCTTTAATATAAACTTTAATTTATACACCGTAATGATAATGGAAAAGGAAATACGTAAGTCGGGGAAGAATAATATTTGTATGGGAGTCCACGTAGAACAGTATGATAATGTAGACCTAGCCTGCCTCAGTTATTTGCTGAGTCTTTTGAGTGCACTCTTCAGAGAGTTTATGAGTGATGACGTGTGAAGATGATGGTAGCACCATGACATGATACATGATTTAGAGAGATGGTGAGGTGACCCACCATGGATTTCAAAATCATATAACTCATTTTATTCCCTTGTTGTCAGGGTTCATATATAGATTGAAGAGAGTGCTTATTGATATTATTATATTACAATAATTATTACCAGAAGGTAAAAATAAATATGGACTCGTAATTAAACTACCATGACAGTCAAGTAATTTCACTATTAACACAACTTTTCTGCCATTCTTAGGGCTTGGCTTCCCGAGCTACGTAACTTTACCATAATCCATATAGTTTGAGATTTGACTTGTAATTCAATGGATTTATTCATCACATTATTATTTTTTATTTAGTAGCATATAATAGATTTGTCACGCGCTTCTTCGTGGATTAGAAAAAAAAAAAGGCAAAACCGAGTGAACCTTCTAAATATAATATAATTCCTAAAACTCGTAACCCTTGAAATTTTAAACCTGAGCTTAATAAAAAAAACTTAATTCCTAAGCAATTTTATATTTTTATTTTGAAGGAGGAAATCATGGAAAAATATTAAGAAAAAAAAACTTGCAAAAATAAAAAAGATAATAACAAAAAAGAAAATGGATAAAATTTGATAGAAAAGAATTTGAGGAGGATGAAATTGTAAAAATTAAAAAATAATCTAAAATAAAAAATAAATAACAATAAAAAAATGAAAATTAAATCTGAAAGATTAAAAAATTATAAGGGATTGAAAAATATTTGTAATTTGATAAATTATTTATAAATTAAAACGGTGATATAAGAAAATTTAAAAATATTTTATAGATAATTCAAATATATTTTTTTTTTAAGTTGGTAAAAGGACATGAACCAACGATAGTGCATATCGGGCACATTTTTAAGTCTCACCAAGTATTCTCTAAGGCTCGATCATTAGCCTGGTTCTTTTTTTTATTATTATTAACGTGGGTGTTTGGGCCAGCTTGTGCGCACTACGACTAATCCCACGGCCCACTGAACATCCTACAAGCTCAGTGAGCAAGTAAGGCATCGCGGGGGTGACAGACATACCGCACAGGAAGGACCCAATAGAGACATGAAGGGAATAAACTCTTCAGCCCCACTCCCACTAGGACTCGAACCGAAGTTCGAAGGAAGGAGAGCTGCCCCAACAACCACTAAGCCAACAATCTGTTGGTATTAGCCTGGTTCTTTAGTTGACAATGATGTTGTTATGGATAGCCTCATATGAGGCTGCTTAGATACCGTTTATTTTTATGTTTGGAACACGTATATGTATGTTTTAAAAGCATATATATTTTTTAAAAAATATTAAATTGATATATTTTTTTAGTATTTTTTAATAATTTTAATGTGTTGATATTAAAAATAAAAAATATATATATAATATATTTTTATCAAGCAAAAAAATAATTTTTAAAAGGTACTCTTCATCACAATATCAAACACTTGCTTGGGTCTATTAGTTGTTGTGTAAATTAGACTGAGTTTAAATCTAGAAGAGTCTTATATTGAGCTATAACATAATGTTCAACTTTGATATTTGTTAATTTTTTGATGAAGCTTGAGCTTGTCAATGAATATTTTTTTAAAATCAATTAAATATAATAATTGCTTGAAAATTAATTCTCTTTTCTAAATACTATGTATTAGCTTCAATGGTGAATGTAAAAAAAGTCACAGAAAACAAATCACAAAAGAAGGAGCATGTTCAAAGGAAGGGAGAACTCAGCATAAATGGCAGCGAACAGCCAAAAAAATGAAAAGAAAAAGAAAACACGAAGGAGGATTAAAAGAAGGAGGGAGGGTGGGTTAATGGGCTGAGAATTAAAAGAAACAAGTTTTAATAGCTAATCATGAGAAAAGAAGAAGAAAGTTACCCGCTGTTTCTTAAGATGGGCATTTTTAGTTTCGGGGAAAAGCTTAAAAAAAGAAGAAGAAGAGTAGAGTATTTAATTTTTATACATGTTAATTCCCTTGTCATTGCGTTTTAGTTGTAGCCCAGTCCAGTTATTATTATATTCATACAAGAACTGTTTCTTGACGGAATTCAACAAGAACTCGGTGAGTTCATTTTCAGTCCTCACGCATTCGATTTCTTTCTCCAGCTCAGTATATATGGTCTCGAACTGCCCAAAAAAAAAAAACCCAAGAAGAAGTAAAACAAGGAGGCTGGGTTTATGGGCTTAGTAATCAGGCAAAAAAAAGAAAAGAGAAAAGAAGTTACCCTTTGGTAAATCAATTTTATCTGGCTTGTAAGATGGAATATTTCTTGACGGAATTTTTCATTTTCAATGATGGTCATGGCCAGCTTGTTCTTGGTTTCTTGCACTGCTCTCTGCTTGAATAATAAAAGAAAAGGAGGAGGTTGGTGGGGGAGAAGAAAACAGTGAATATACAGATAGCAGAGCTGAAATGGACTAGCTTCCATTGTGAAATTAATATGCACAGCATAAGCCAAAATAATTCACACAAATTAAGAGGAAGAGTACTCTTTCTTTCTTTGGATTTCTTAACCTCAAGATGAGCACTACTCGTGATACTGGCATTTACCTTCTTGTTCTTTCGATAACGTCTATCAGTTTCCCGCTTCCTTTGCTTCTGCATTTCCTTAGTGACAGTTCCGTTCGAGCAGTACACATGAGGCGGGAGATGGAGATCGGTAGCACTCGAGGGAGTGGGAACAGTGAGGAAGGAGATCAGTGGATCTAGCAGTAACACCAACTAAGGGATCAGAGAGATACAAGCTAAGCTCTCCATAATAATCGACGATGAACAACTTTGTTAAATGACACAAGATTTATATAGCACTTACTCTCCTCCTCCTCCAGTCCCGCAGGGGCAGGGCAGCAAACAAAGGAATTGTTGAAGGCATTGTATTTATAGTTAGGTGTAATCTGTGAACCAAGATTATTCACACGGAGGAAGACAATGATTTTCTTCTTCTCTCTGGAGAGGCAAATGCGACCGAAAGCGCACGAGAACACATATATAGTGATTTATTTATTTTTTATTTTAATATAAAATTAGAAATATAGAGGACTTTGCAAAATGTTGGTTTCAGTGATAAAGATAATGTTTGGGACACGGTGTAAATTATATTTTTTAAAATTTTTTTTATTAAAATTTAATATGATTTATATGTTTTGAATTATTTTGATACACTAAAAAAAATATTTTTTTAAAAAAAAATATTATTAATATTTATTTTAATATAAAAAATTATTTAAAAAATAATTATTATCACGCTGCCAAAAACACTTAAATACTTTGCCTGTGAGATCAGTACGGTTTGAAGAGCTAACGTGCGACACCATGGACTCATGGAGGTGGTGATTTTATTTTATACTAGGCCTGCGAGAAAAACAAAGTTGTTCGTTAATTTCGCTTCGAGGACCTGGCACGGGGTTGTCTTATCTTTGTGCTGACCCCACCGGTGATTTGTGCTCTCTGCATGCCTTCGTATAATATTCAAATATCTACTATTATATTTAAAGTATTAGAAATTGAAAATAAAAGAATAAAATTGAAGACTTAATTAGAGTTCGATGAAATATATGTGGATAAATGAACCATTTCCTGAAGAAAGAAAATGGACCAATTTTTGCGTATATAAAAACTAAATTATTCCATGCCATGAAAAGTTGCTTAGGAATTTAGCTGATTTGGTACTCAAGTTTCTGAAAGAATAGACTAATATTGACCAACACCATGAGAGATTAAATAAATAAATCTATTTACAATTCACACTAAGAATAGACGGTACTGTTCCTCTTCTTTCTTCTTCTTCTTCTTCTTCTTTTTGGAGAGGAAAGTGCAAGACCTGATGCATATAATAATCAACGGTGAACGTACAACTTACGAAAGCCACACCAACCGAGAGAGAGATTAAAGTTATGTTATGCATATAATAATCAACGGTGAAAAACGTAACTTAGTTGAGTGCATTGTATTTATTAGGTAAACCAATACAGCTCACGCCGATCGAGTAAGACACCGATCTTCTTCTTCTTTTGGAGAGCCAAGTGCAACCTAATGCATTGTATTAATTTAAAGTGATGTTATTATATATGTATTGGTCTTTTTAATACAAAGCCATAAAAGACGTGAAGATTATTTTTGGAGTTATATTAGCGAAAGTTTTTGACATAGGGTTTATTTATTAAGATGAATTCCTTCCTCTTATTAAATTAACAATACATAGTGTGCGCGCGCATCATACTATATTAAATTAACAATACATAGTGCCCCTAAAGGTATATTTGGTATTGCGGTTACTATTGTGGTTGTGGTTTTAAAAAAGTTATTTTATAAAAAATATTTTTAGTTGAGGTTGGTTTGAAAAAATATATGTTTGGTTAAAACTGTGGTTAAAATTGAGGTTGAGCAAAAAATAATTTAATGTGTTTGGTTAATAATGCTTTTGAAATTAAGGTTATAAAATAATTTTTAAAAAAATATTATTAATATTGATGGTTTTTAATTTAAATATTATAGATTTAACTATTGTTATTACATTATGAAATAAATAATATTTTATATAAAATATTTTTTATTATTCCATTAAATTATCTACAATTCCACCACGTATGAAATACATCCGACAAGGACTATAGTTTTTTTTATTTCTTAAGTATGCAACAACATCAGGTAAAATATAATCAGGAAAAAATTTAGAATTGCGATTAAATTCTACAAATGTTACGTCATCAAGCGATCTCTGTCTAATTTATATAGTGTCATTAAATAATGTTAAACACTAGTTTTTTGAATAAAACATAATTAAAAAATAAAACATAATTTTTATTTTTTATTTTACTGGGTCGGACTTGGTTCAATGTATTTTGAGCTTGGGACAGGTCCGCCCGAAACCGGTCCGACCAGAACAATGTAGCTGGCTACACTGTTCACGTGAACAGTATATCATGCTACATTATTCCTTTTAACCATAATAAAAAATGTTTACAAAAGTAGTCTTTCGTTTCTTTTTTGAACAAATAAAAGAACATAATGGATTAATTAGCAAGAACAGTGGATGGTCATGCTCCACTGTTCATGCTAAAGTGGATAGCCATGCTTCACTGTTCATCCTAATTAATTATCATGAAAAGTGGAGCATGACTATCCACTGTTCATGCTAATTAATTAGCATGAAGGGTGCAGGAAGCAGGATTCGTTTGCTTTTCTTTCCCCAGTGTTTTGAACGTAAAAATAGTGTGGGATCCATGAATAATAAGTTGTTGTTTTTTTTTTTTTACCAAATAGGTTGCATTTGTGTTTTGTTAAAACACAGACGCAATCTCGTTATCAAACGCACTTTAAATATGGAGGGCAATTGCAAGAACTAAGTGTACTTGCTTGGATTACTTTTTTATTTATTTTTTTTCATATTAATTACTTGGCTTCTCCAAAGGTATCTTGAGTACAATCATCAATGATTGATTCTCAATGTTTTCTTCCGTTTTTCATGATCTTTAGAACCTCAACTCAATTTGCCTTAATCTTTATCTTTTGCAGGATCTTAAATTGCTCAATATTACTAACTCATTCGCTTGGGTTAAGGAGGAGATCAACCTAACTACATCAACAAGATTAGTTCATGTACTACTAGAAAATCAACAAAAATGAATAGAATTGTCGACAAAAAATTTTTGGCAATAATTTTTACCGATGAATATAATTTTATTTTTAATTTTGTCGATATGTATCGATTGTATTGCCGATGAATTATATAGATTTTTAAAAATTTGCAACGGTGTGATGACGTGAATTTTTTTAGACAATTTTATCAATGGAATGACCAAAGGATTCAAATCAGAATCTCTGTACAGTGACATGGCATTGTATTTTTCAATTTAGAAATTGTTGTTTTAATTTTTAATTTTTTTTTCCTCAACCCTTTTGTAAAAGTTATTACTCTTTTCAATTTTACCTTTTAATTACAAAATTGTTTTGATTTCTTATATCAATTTTGATCCTCATTCTTTTTAGTTTTTCTTTTATCCTTTTACTAAATTAATTTTTTTTTCAATTAAACATAAAATTTATTTTTTTATTTTTATTTTTGATCCTCCTTCTTTTAATTACTATTTTTTAAAATTATTTTGTATATTTTTTTTTCAAATTTATCCTTCAATACTTAGAGACCTTTTGAGAACATAGTTAAAACTATGTCCCCCCCAAATTGTTTTTGCAAAAAAATATTATTTCTTTAATATTTTTCTGATCATTTTGATGTGCTGATCTCAAAAATAATTTTTTTAAAATAAAAATAATAATTTTAATGCATTTCTAAGTAAAATGCACTTTGAATCGTAATCGCCACCATAATTTCAAACGGGCCTTTAATTAATTGAAAATTGAACTTCATGTTTTTTTTTAGAATAGGTGCTCTAAGTCCACTAACTTGGATTATGAGTTTGAAAAGTTAATGAGTTTTTTTTTTTAAAAAAAAAACTTTATAATTCTTTTGATTTTTTTATTAGATTAATTTAATTATATAATTTGAATCACGAGTTTAATGAAACATCTCAATTCTAATTAGTATATTTACAAGTTTATCATTAAGAGTTTTTTTATATCTTGTCTTTAACTAAATTTCAAATCATGTATATCATTTTTTATACACAAAAAAGTCCATCTTTGCAACGAATCGCGGGAACGAAGGCTAGTAAACATAAAACCCATCTACAAAATTGTATACAAGCCCCAGGAGCATAAGTCTAGATGCATTGTTTTTGTTTTTTTGTTTTTTTTTTTTTTAATTTTTTTTTTTTTATGTTCTTAAACGTTGCCAAGAGTCGAGACTCGAGAGCAATCTTTCAACACTAAACAATAATATATATAAAGTTGATTTAAGGAGCGTGTATCCAATAATGGTATTTATTTATCGAAGTAGATTTGAGTCTCAATCAATCTAATTTTATTAATCTCAATATAAATGGATTGAATACCTCCATTGTATAGAGATTTTAGAATGAGACAGAAAATAAATAAATAAAGGATTGGATGGAAGGGAGAGCGGGAATTTGATTGAGAGGAAACGGTGCGTTCTACCGCAGGCATAAAATGGCAGGCATGCCTCTTGGCCTCCATCGCAGAAGGGCAAAGAATCAGCGAAGTTAGGGCCGGGCTCCCTCCCTCCCTCCCTCCCTCTTCAAACGCAACCTTCTTCTTCCCCTGTGACCGATAAATTAACCGGATTTTGTATCTGCAGTTTCGACCTCGTTTTCTCAATATCTTCCTTTTTCGAATATTTTTGTGACCAAAGTGCATACCAACTGTTCAACAATTTGCCTAAACGAATTTGTCTCATCACTCTTTTCCATTTCTCTAAACGCAAAGCAAAACAAATTTAAAGGACACCGACACTCCTTTACGAAGAGAGATGTTGAATAGAGTCTCAAGGCGCTGCTTTTGCACTGCTGCTGCTACTCCTGCTCCCACAACACTATCGCCTTGGCTCTTTGTTGGGTTGGGAAATCCCGGCGAGAAATTCAAAGGAACTCGACACAATGCATGTATCAAAATCTCGAAGAACCCCAATGAGATTTAGCTTCTTTTACTATTTTTTTGACTCAAACTTGGATGGATGCAGGTGGGTTTTGAGATGATTGATGCATTTGCTGAGTCACTAGGGATTTCTATGAATATACCTCTATGTATAAAGCTCTTTTTGGAGAAGGTGGTTTTGTCCCAAAGCATATCCTTGTGGTTCATTTCGTTGCTTTTTTTTGTAAAAGATATGAACTTTATCTATGTGGAAGTACTAATACAGGTTTGATAATTTCAGGGTTTGTTGGTGACGCGCCTGTTCTTCTTGCGAAGCCTCAAACTTACATGAATCTGAGAGGTGAATCGGTGAGTGAATCATCCACCTAATTTTCTTTTTCCATGATATAAATTAAAAAAAGGTTCAGTTTTGATGGATATTGCTTGTCTCGACTGTAATCAATAGTTTCTAGGGATATAAAATTTTTGTGTGGAGGAATTTAATTAATCTTCACATAACTTGTAGTATATTTTTTTTCTGTTCAAATGCAGGCAGGACCGCTTGCTGCTTACTATAAGCTACCTCTTAATCGTGTTATTGTGGTAAGTTTGCTCTCATTATCCACTATTCTTCCCTTTACTGGGTACTGAAGGATGATGTAAGTATTTTTCCTTACTGATGTTGTCTAAGTTGTGCAACTATAGTTTCATGACGACATGGAGCTGCCATGTGGAGTGCTTCGACTTCAAGAGAAAGGAGGTCATGGATGCCACAGAGGGTATGGACGGTGAAGTCTTGTGTATTTATTCCCAGGATTAGAATTTGCAGATAGTTGTGTATGGAATGTACGATTTCTTACTGAAAGAGCACGTTTGAGATAAATAGAAATGGTTGATGAGCTCTATGTCAGTGCCACCTCCAAAATTCAATTAAAAATGAAATGATGGACAGAGTATCATGGAGTGATAAAGCCATGCCCTGTGTACATTTGAAATAATATTTGTTTGCAATTTTTTATTTTTTTTATTATTTCAACTGCTTTTTGCGCTCTTGCAGTAGTTTTAAGTCCTACCTAAGGCTTTTAGTCTGGTTCCTCAGCCAATATTGATGTTGCTGTTGATGTGACTACAGTAGGCTGCATTAGCAGTGGACCTTTTATGGCTCAGGGTTAACCCCTGTTTTATTTTATTTTTCCAAACATTTTTTGTGCTTTTGGATGTATTGTGTGAGCATAATGTTTTATTCCTTTTCTTTAACCAGTTTGAAGAGTGTGATCAACCAATTTCGAGGGAACAGAGAATTTGCTCGACTAAGAATCGGTTAGTGTGAAACCTCAGTTGGCATTTATTTGCTTCCTAACTTCCTTCTAAAGGCCAAATCTCTTATCGTTCTTCTTAGGAATTGGGAGGCCTCCTGGCCAAATGGATCCCAAGGCTTTCTTGCTGCAGAAGTTCAATGCAACAGCTCGAGAACGAGTAAGTTTGTAGTTCCAAATTTTCATAATAAGGTTCATTTGGATTTGGCTTATATGTATCTGCTTGTCATTGGTTCATACACATTTTTCTAGTTAGAATGGCATCTTTTCATTCCTCATGGTGCTGTGTGCTGTTGTTGGACAAGATTGATGCTGCCTTACCAGAGGGGGTTGTTGCATTAAGGTGCATCTTATTTGAAGGCTTGACAAGAACTGCAAGATGGTTCAACCAGGAACAGAAGTACAAGTATATAAGATCGGAAACCATGTCGACATAACAAACTCAAGGATTAGCTTTTTCTGACATTTACATGTAGAAGCGCCCCGATTCTTATCTAATGGGAAATCCTTTCAAAATTGTAAGGTATATGTTTTCTTGAGCATTCTTTTGATGGTGTGATTGTATTATCAATGGAACCAAACTCTTCCACCTCACTCTCAAACAGTTTAGGGCCTTCATGTTCACTGGTTTGCAATGAGGAAACTCTGCTTCCTTCTTTTGCTAGAAACATGAGTGTGTGAATCCTGCATTACGTGCGCCTGTGTGTTCCTCTGGTGTTTTTCTTTACTGTAGCTCAAATGCTCACAACTCACACCCACGATCCCTCTCCCTGAAGAGGATGTCTCGGGTTCAAGTTTTTCCTTGGTAACATAAAAACAAAAACAGAATTGAATGTCTGTCCCCATTTTTTTTGTCGACTGCCGCCTTTGGTTCCCTTTTCTTGTGTCGTGTCGGGTAGGCCCAATATTTTTGTTTGATAGGAGGCCGGGTTCAATATATAGTTGGACCAACTCTCCCGACTTCTAAACTGAAATAAGGATCTTGAGAAAGGAAAAGAGCAGTCAGAAAACCGAGGGTCAATCCTTGACCTCGAAGTCTAATTTGAGTTGAGATTGATTTAAAACTGTTTGGTTTTTTAATCAAAATAAAATCATTTTAAGTTTTTTTTTTTTTGAAAATATAGTTGGTGTTGATCGATGACCCGTGGGTTAACCTGCCCGCCAGGTGAACTCCTAAGAGAAAAAGGGTGCTTAATTTTGAATGTTTGTTGGCAGAAAATTTCAAAGTTGGGTTTCTTATCTTATATAATTTCTTTGGAAAAGCCTAACTGGATAATTTCTTGTAGTTCTCAGCTCTGGAGTCACCGTCCTTTGCAGTAGAAATTGTCGTGCTTGTCAGAAATTTAAAAAAGCGGAAGAGATTAGTTTCTTTTAGATCGGGTTTCATTAGTGGACGACATAAGGGAAGAGATTAAGATTTCGAATTGAGAAGGATCGCCGGCGAGGATGGCAGCGAGTTGAGATTGCTGGAATTGAGTTGACTCGTCCATGGTGGTGAAGAATTAGGGCTTGTGGTGGCGGCGGTAGTGGTGGGTTTCTTTTGGGGGGTTTAGGGATTAGAGGGAGTGAGAAAGCGAGAGAGAGAGATTTGTTTTTTTTTCCTTCCCCTCCTAGGGTATTTTTGGGGGGGAGAGGGAAATAAGGAGGAAAAGGGAGGGAAAGAGGGGAAGTGTGAAAGGAAGGGGAGGGGATTAGGGCAGAGTAAGAAAGAGAGAAGGGCAGGATTGGGTTCGCTGGAATTTGTGTGTTATGATTAATGGAATCTGTTTTTTCAAATATATGTTTACAACAACCTCAGTTTTCTTGTATGAGGTGTTTTCTTTGTAAAGAAAAGAGAATGTTTTTTAAAAATAACAAAAAAATTTTTCTCTCTAATAAAAGCTTAATTTTTTCTTTAATTATAAATTATTTTTTTTACTAACTTTTTATAAATTCAAACAGCCTTATTTGCTTTTACATTTTAAAAAAATTTAAAAATTTTAAATTTTTTTATTTTTTTATTTAAAATTATTTTTTTTATATTTAGATTATTGTAATACGCTAATTTTAAAAAATAAAAAAAATATTATTTAAAAAGCATCTACAATCATGCTCCTAAACATGCCCCTAAAATTTCATAAATAAACAAAAACAAAGTATTTTCTCATCAATTTTTAACAATTATTTCACACTTGCTAAATTTGTTCTAAGGATACTTACCTTTAACTTAAATTTTAATTTATAAACCATAATGATAAATGAAAAGGAAATATGCAAGTCCAGGAAGAATAACATTTCATTCCCTTGTTGTTAGGGTTCATATATAGATTGAAGAGAGTGTTTCTTGATATTATTATATTACAAGAATTATTACCAAAAGATAAAAAGAAAATTTGACTCGTAATTAAACTACCATGAAAGTCAAGTAATTTCACTATTAACACAACTTTTCTGCCATTCTTAGGGTGTGGCTTCCTAAGCTACGTAACTTTACCATAATCCATGTAGTTTGAGATTTGATTTGTACATAAATCCGTAAATGGATTTATTCATCATATTATTATTTTTTATTAATTAGCATACACTAGATTTGTTCCCGGCTTTCTTTCGTGAGAAAATGCTAGGTTAAAAAAAATTGAGATCCAAGTTACAAGCTCAAGTGGTAATTTAAATATTATTATCATAACCCAATTTTTGACCATTTTATTTTAATTATTATTATTATTATTTTATTTATTGAAAAGAATAAAAAAATAATGATGAAAAAAAAATAATGATGAAAAAAACAAGTAAAATGAAATAAATGAATAATAAATTAAAATTTGGGTTAAGCACAACATGATTAGAAATTTTGAGGTTTAATTAAACTTTAGAATTAATCTAATTAAGCTTGGAATTAATTTAATTAATTCAATTAAGGGTTTATAAATTTTAAGACTTAATTGAGCTTGTAATTAATTTAATTAATCCAATCAAGGGTTTAATTGGAGAATTGATAAGTTTTGGGACTTAATTAAGCTTGAAATATTTAATTCATCCAATCAAGGGTTAAATTGAAAAATTGATAAATTTTGGGACTTAATTAAGCTTGAAATTAATTTAATTAATCCAATCAGGAGCTTAACTGGAGAATTGATAAGTTTTAGACTTAATTGGACTTTGGATTTAATTAAATTAATGAAATCAGGGACGTAATTGAAAAACTACCAAAGTATAGGGCTGATTCTGGTCAAATTTGCAAGAAATTAAAACCCAAGGACCAATGTGTAAATGGTGCTGAGATGCAGGGTTTCAATTGCAATTTATCTAAGGACTGAACTGAAAACTTCCAAAACATCAAGGACCAAAACGCAAAATAACCTCAACACTATTCATCTTCTTCACCCGAAAAAAAAGAAGAAAACTACGGCCTTTACTCCTGCATTAAAACAGAGGCACGATCGACCGATGGCATTCTAAGGGGGGGATAAAAACCAGAGAAGAAAAAGCCACGAAAGGGGGGGAAAAGACAGTGAAAAAACCAGAGACAGAGGAGAAAAAAGGGCAGAACCGAAAGGAAAAAAAAAGAAGAAAAGCCACGAACGACAGAAACCAAACCCAGGGGGGAGGAACCACAGAATCGGGGGAGACTAAAGGAAAAGAAAAGGAGCAGACGTTCGTTCCCCTGGTTTCTTCTCAAAGAAACAGAGAGGTGAACAAACCCGAATGAAAAACAAAGAATACATAAAAGCAGGCAACGAGTGAAAAACTAGGAGGGGACAGAGGACAAAAAAAATAAATAAACAGAAGAAGAATGCAGAAAAAAAATAGGGGACTTGGAGAAGACAGAACAGAGAGAAGCGTTGGCCAGCCAACGCACGAGCACCAGCCTTGTCTCGGGTTACACCACCTCTTGAATGGACGAACACAAAGAAAAATGGAGAGCACAGACGAGGAGAGAGCAAACACAGTAGAGAGAGAGAGAGATCAGAGAAGACGAAGGAACCTATAAAAGTAAAGAAAAGAGAGCAGAGAGAAGGAAGACTATAGGAACACCAAGAGGAAAACAGAGGAGGAGAAAATAGCATCAACCGGCCAGCCCTCCATCACCGTCATCCTCATCTTCGAGTGCAGCGCCAGGTAAGTTGCTCTTTCCCTCCGTTCATTTTAATTACATGCTTGATGCTCCTGTAGAAAAACTAAAAAAAATGGCTAGTCGGGTCAAGCTTCTGACCTGGCTAGGCCTGCTGGGTCCAACCCAGCCCAGCCCAAAAAAATAATAAAAAAAACAGAAAAAAATAAAAAACAGAAAAATAAAAGAACATAGAAAAAAAAATAAAAAATGTGTATGCATGAATAAAAATAATGTAAATTTATTGGTTTATTTACAGACGCCAGAGTCAGGAATAAAAATACCGATTTTAAATTTATATTATTTTTATTCGTTGTATTTTATTTTATTTAGCTAGAAAAATAAAAAAAATATATGTGCATGCGTAAAAATAAATTTATTTTTATTTATCTATGCACTAGTGCTAGAGTAGGAAATAAAAAAATATTGATCTAATTTTTTTTCGTAGCTACGAATTTTTACCAACGCCAGAGTTGGAATTATTCGAGCTCGAATATTCATTGGCGTCAGAGTCAGGAATATTGTAAACAAATCATCATAGCATAAACTAATAAACATTTAGTAATTTAAGACAAAACCAACAATGCAGTCTGCCTTAGGCAGAACGTTTAAGGGTGATAATATCTTTCATTTTACGTAACCAATCCCAAGCCATAGAATCTCTGTTGATCAATTAGGGTTCCTAGTGATCATAATACTAGGTGGCGACTCCTTAAGCAAGATATTTTTCCTAAAAGAACAAGATGCCAGAAATCTATTTTTTTTTTCATTAATAAGAGAATTAATTTTTAGGATCGCCGCGATGTCGGGTGCGACAATTATGAACAAAAAAAAAAGAACAATAATAAATAAACTGATAACAAAAATAACATGAAAAGAAGTAAAAAAAAACCAAGATCTTAGCCTATCTGGATTAGCTTTACAGACCCTATATTAAAGGGTGATATTGTAAAATAATAGTTTTTTTTTAAAAGGTCATGTTAAACCAAGTGAACTCACAAACCTCGTGACCATATTATAATATCTTAGAAAGAATAGTAGAAAAAAAAGTTTAAATGATAAAATTGAAATAGATTAATTTTAAAAAAGGATAAAAAAACAAAAGTGAACTCATGTTAACCTTCAAAATCGGTGGTCTTAATAATGAACCCGAAGCTAACTTCATAAAAGGCAACCTTAAAAAATAACATGCCAAAACTATAAAAAAAATAAAAAAATTATGAAAATGTCAGCTTAAAAAAGGAAAAAAAGACAGGCAAATCCAAGAAAACCTCCTAAACCTGGTCTAATCTCTAAAAGTCGTAACCCATGAAATTTTGGATCCAAGTTCAATGAAGAAGTTTAATTCCCAAGCAGTTTAATCTTGAAAGATGAAATCGTGAAAAAATATTAATAAAAAATCTTGCAAAAACAAAAAAGATAGAAAAAAGAAGAAGAATGGAGATAAAATATGATAGTTGAGAATAATTAGGAAGCTTGACATATTGGTTAGCCAACCTTTTCTATATATATATGTGTGTGTGTGTGTGTAGGGCAATATACAATAGTAATGGTAGAAATTACAATACAAGAGTATGACTAAAATATTTTCTATATTTTCTATACAGATTGATTCTATAATATACCCCCTCAAGCTGAGGGTGAAGCATAAGCTTGAAGCTTAAATTAAAATGTAGTAAACGGAGTAGTAGGAAGCAACTTAGTAAGAACATCGACAAGTTGATTGTGAGAGGGGATAAACTGAATTTGAATCTCTTTCTCCGCAATCCTGTCTCGTACAAAATGCTAGTCAACCTCAACATGTTTAGTGCAAGTATGAAAGATAGGATTTGCAGATAAGTAGCGTCTAGATTATCACACCAAATAGTAGGAGCAGAGCTAGAAATAATATGCAGATCTCTCAATAGATACTAAAGCCAGATAACCTCAGCATTGCCATTTGCCAAGGCTATATACTTAGCCTTGGTGGAGGAGCGAGCAACTCTGCGATGCTTGCCTGATTTCCATAAAATTGGTTTCTGACCAAAGAAGACAAGATAACCACTCGTAGACTTACGATCATCAGTACTACCTGCCCAATCTGCATCTATAAAACCATGTGGAGCAAATGAGGAACTGCGAGTGATATGTAAGCCATAGATGGTCATACCTCGTAGATGACGCAAAATGCGCTTAACGGCACCCCAATGAGAATATGTAAGAGCATGCATAAATTGACAGAGTTTGTTAACGGCAAAGCAGATGTCTAGTCTCATAAAGATGAGATATTGAAGAGAACTCATAATTTGACGAAACCATGTTGGGTTAGAAAAACAAGAGATTTGATAGTATGATGACTTTAGAAATAGAGATAAGAGTATCAACCAGTTTATAAGAGGTCATACTCGTTTAAGTGAGGATGTCGAGAACATACTTATACTGGTGTAACATCAGACCTATAGTAGTGGACTAAACCTCAATGCCCAAAAAATAATAAACGGCGTCTAAGTCACGAAGCTTGAACTTTGAACTTAGTAACTGTATTAGGCGGTGAAGTATAGCAAAGTTGCTACCCGTAAGCAAAATGTCATCAACATGAACCAAAAGATAGAAGATATCAGCACTAATAGATAAAATAAATAAGGAGGTGTTAACCTTGGAGGCATGAAAGCCAATAAAAAGTAGAAAATCACTCAAACAAGTGTACCATGCCCGTGGAGCTTGTTTTAAACCATATAAAGACCTATGCAACTGGCACACATGAGAGGGAAGAGAAAAGTCAACAAAACTTGTTGGTTGTTTCATGTAGACCTCTTTGACAAGAACATCATTGAGGAAGGCATTATGATTATCAAGTTGATGAATCTTCCAATTACATGAGACCGCAATGGAGAAGACTAACTGATTGTTGCTTGCTTAACAACTGGACTAAAAGTTTCAAAATAATCAATGCCTTAATGTTGAGTAAAGCCTCTAGCAACTAAACATGCCTTATACCGTTTAACACTGCCATCCACATGATGCTTTATAATGTACACCCACCAGCAACTAATAACATTCATCGAAGGATAAAAGAGAACCAAGGACCAGGTATTATTTAAGCATAAGGCCTGAATTTCATCGCGTATAACACCATGCCATGCCTCATACTTGTCAGCATCAGAGAATGTAAGGGGCTCACAAATAGGAAAAGACATTACCCTAATAATAAGGAGCAATAGACGCTATGAAGAGTGCAGTTTTTGGCAGCTAAGAGTGAAGAACCATTGGATGCTGACGAGTAGTAGATCGAGGGGCAGGAGAATATAAACTGGAGAACTACTGAAGAGGATAAAATGAGAGATCAACAAAGAGTTGCAAACCTACAGGAGAATCTATGGAAAGATCGAAGCTCACAACAACAGATGTAGGAGAACCTGCCGCAGAATCAAAAGTGGCTGCAGTGACATACCCCAAACTATGTAACTTTAAAGAGGTGAACCTGCTTCTGCATAATCATCATTATAGAAACATGCAAATGGTGACATAGAGGCAGGGTTGGGTGGCACTGGTATGGTAGTAAGCAAGGGTGGGGAATGGTGGGGCTGTGTGGGTGGAGCTAGAAGGGCGATGTATTTGTTAGGTGTGGTGTTTGGCAGTTCAGCAAGGATAAAATTTAGAGGGGTAATCAAGGTGGGCAAGTGTGTGGATTGGGAAAGAGTGGCTGGTGGGTGGGTTATCTGTTCAGATTTTGTAAAAGGAAACATACCTTCATGAAAACGAACATGACGAGAGATATATATACGTTGAGATGCAAAATCAAGACAACGATAACCAAGATGAGAGGGACTGTAACCTAATAACACATATGAAGATTAATGAAAATCCAATTTATGAGCATGATATAGATGCAAAAAATGAAAACAAAGACACCCAAAAGTACATAAAAAATCACAATAAAGAGTACGATTAAACAGTCATTCAAAAAGAGATTGATTTTGAAGGAAAAAAGTAGGCATATGATTGATAAGATATACTGAGGATTCAAATGCATAATTCCAAAATCATAACAGAGCATGACACGACCAAAAGATTGATGTCTTCCCAAGTGCAGGAGTGTCGAAGTAATAAATAACCCGGTAAGACCGGGATCGAACCACAGAGAGGTTAATTGTATAAATTATAAATAACAAGACAACAACAATAACAACAACAACAACAACAACAACAACAACAACAATAATAATACTCAGTACGTGGCGTTGTTATACCTGAGAATGATCTAAAAGATCGGGTCACATGTTTCCAGCCTATATACTGAGTTTATGAAAAGATCAAAGATATATATAACAAAATGTAAATAATAATAATAATAATAATAGTAGTAGTAGTAGTAATAATATTAATAGTAATAATAATAATAATAACACTAGTAGTAGTAGTAGTAATAATAATAATAATAAAAGAAGAAGATGAAGAAATTAATGAGAACTTTGAGATGGAAGATTAGTGTAAGGATTAAACAACGATAAAAACAAATGTCAAGGTTAGAGGATCCACTAATGGTACTTCAAACAAGTATAGTATAAACTCTTATTACTCAATTGGAAACAACACATAAAGGAGGTTCCAATCAGATTATAAATGGTTAACATGATTACATTAGTTATCTTATTTGAATAAAGCTAATACTTGTAAATGTTGGCATGCATTCATGATTATAACTTATGTTAACAACAAATCAAGTTCCTTTCATAGCTCAGGTGTCGGTTATACCATAGAGTATGGGCTATGAAAGTGCCAAGTATTTATTGTACCAAGTGTTATATAACATAAATCTAGATTAACCATTTAACAAGCAAAGTATTAAAAGTGAACAAGATAACAAATATAAAACATGTTAGTATCCAACGTTAAGATCCATGTTAAGTTTATATTATACTTATTTTTACACCATTAGTGTACCCTTTTCACCTTGATATAATTAACTTAGCTAAACATAATGAAAGAAAGAAACATAAATGAACAAGATAAGAACATAAATAAGAAAGAAGTTAACTAAGTAAAGGAAAGGAAATGAAGTGCATAAACTTGATATTAATAAAAGCAAAACATAAGCAATACAAGGAGAGAAAGAAAAAGCATGATCTTGATCTGGAAACCAAGATGCATCAATACATGGTAAATGCCTCCTTTTATAGGCCAAAATTTGAAACTATTGATTTGTTGACTAATTGATGAGTGGGTGGCCACATCTTGACTTGGTGACAATCCTTATCTTCTTGTCTGAACAAGACGTCATTGCTAACATCATAATTTGCACAAAATCCTCAAGAATGTTCTAGGAAATTGTCTCAGCTTTCCAACAAAAAAAAGATGAGGTCATTTGGACTTCTAGAACTCAAGATATAGGCTGAACACTGAACAGTGTCTGGGCTGCAGGACAGCTTTGGACTTCTTCGTTGTTCCTTCAATTTGGACTTCAAAACAGGCTTTTTAAATCTTGAGCTCCCATAAAAGTTGTAGGCCTTTGTCTTACCTTTCCATCCACATAAAATGGACCTAAATCCGAGATCTAGAGCTCCAGATATGATCCAATTACCGAGCAATGTTCCGGTTTGGATTGCACCAGCATCTCATTTCTAAGTTTGGCCATCTCTTTGTCCTTTCACTTTCAATACTTAAACTTATCAATCAATCCTTTCATTTATGTGATAGGCCTGCATTTAAGATGAGCATTTACCATAAATTAAGGTATCTTATAGTATCAAACTTGTTATTATAAAACATGCTTTAGTTAAGGAGTTATTGATACTTCAAGTGCAAAATGATGATATAAAACCTTGATAAACATGCACTTTTAAGTACTAATCAGAGCACTACATTGTTCTAGGAGGGTAAGACCAATTTCGACAATATAGCAATGACGACGCTCAACGTTGTCACTTTGCTCATTTGTATGAGGAAAAATTAACCTATGATGAATACCAATAATTCAAAAGAAAATATTTAACTTATGATATTCACCACCCCAATTGGTTTGAACATATTTAATTTGACAGGAAAATTAACGCTCAACAAGCACTTGAAAATGTTGGAATATAAAAAACACATCGGATTTTGCAACAAGAGGATACTATCATATATATTTTGTATGTGCATTGATAAAAATAACGAAGTAACGAAAACCATAAGATAAAAACATAGGAGCAGAGCCCCAAACATCACTAAATATTAAATCAAGTAAGGTAGTAGTTTTGTGACCCGTAGGTCGCAGTGATAAACGCGAAGACTTGCCAATCAGACAAGCTTGACATTGAACAAGAGAGCGTCTAGAAGCACACTTTTTTTTTTTGGAAACTAGCAAATTGAAAATACAGGAAGTATGATAACCTAATTAATGATGTCACAGATCAACAGTTATTGAGACGCAAGAAGATCAATAAGCTTGAGGAATGGTGGTGGCAGAAGACTCAAATAAAACATATAGACCATTATTGCTCTGACAAGAAATAAGCATTGCTTTGGTGGTAAGATCCTTTACATAAAATACGGAGGCATGAAATTCAAAATAAACATTATTATCATGATATAATTTTTGAATAGATTGTAATGGTTTGGTAATGTGAGGAACATAGAGAACGTCAAATATTGTAAAGGTGCGTGTAGGGGAACGTAACATGATATGCCTAATATGAGATATAAAAAGACCCTTACCGTCACCAACATGCAAGTGATCATTACCAATATAGAATGCAAAATCGGTCAGAGTTACAAGGTCGAGCGTAACGTGTTGGTTCGCACCAGTGTTCGGAAACCAAGTGATGCAACCATATTATTCGATGGTTTCACCCACATTTAACTAGTGTTTTGCCTATGTTTTATATAGAAAATGCCTTGATATTCTTTGTTTTATGTTTTGAAGGCACTTTTGGATGAAAGATGCAAAAAGGAGTAAATTGAAGGTAATTGACAGATTTGACGTTCAGTCGATGTTTTGTGCAGAACGTGAGCTCTAAAGGTCGAAATGAAGTGATTCCAGTGGAATTAAAAAGCTAACATCCATACCTTTCTGTACATATAAGGCAAGACAATAAAATAAGGAAGAGCATGGAAATCGCAGCTTTCAAAGTCAAATCTCGCAATCTGCCAATGTTGACCTTCGGTCATTCCGACTTGAATATCTAGAGCTACAAAAGTCCAATTGATTCAAACTCAATTGTTTTGGATTCCTGACTCAAAGGCCTATAAAAGCTCCAAATTTCAGCCAAAAAATATGTCATATGAGGGAGATATGATTTTTCAAAGATGACAAATGAATTCTGCCAGCAAACAGGTTTCGTGAAGAAACGAGTCCAGATTACGTTCCGAAGCATCTAAACCGACATCCAAGTTTTTATTTCAGCAATGTAGCTCCTCTAAGTCAAAGCTTGAAGATTTTATGCAAAGCTATTTCTCCTTTTTTAGGAAAATAGTAATTGAACTACTTAAATGTAAATTGTCTACTTAAGGGAGGACTATTTTGTAAAATAGAGATTAGGGTTTCCTAGCATATAAAAAGAATAAGAGAAGAGAACGAGGGAAACCACCCAAGAGGAGAAAAATGCCCCCCTACTCTAAGAAACCCTAAATCATGCATTCTTCCATCTTTTTGATTAGTTGTTCAACAAACATGCAAGGCTAAACTCATTTTCTTGGTTGCAAGGACACGGAAACCTTCGGATTTCAAGAACTGTGAGATCTATTTTACCTTTTCTTTTCAGTTTATATGATGAATATGTTTGTTCTCCTATGCTTATTTTTCCAATGATTGTTTATTTTAATTGCCAGAGCGGACTCTAAGTTATTATTATAGACAATTTATTGCTAAGTTTGATATCAAAACCGGAGTTGTGGTATATGAACTTGTGAAGCAACTGAGTTTAATAATTGTAGCGGATCCACATTATTAATCTTAGGGAGAACATTCGATCAAAGCAACATAAGCAGACAACTTAGTTGTTAAGATAATGAATTTATCTAGATCTTAAGGCTGCCATTGGATTAAATCATTAGTGCGGACACTGTGATTATTTGTTGGTTAGGGTTAGTTATACGGCGGATCTGTTAATTAACCAACGTTAAGAAAAGATAAAAATTCAGAATATAAACTGGAATTTCGTTTCAAGGATCAGTTCTGATTTCTATAGGTGGATGTGTGATTGCGACCAAGGTTTGTTCTCTTGATAATTTTGTGATTTTATTAAATTTTGTTTGATAGTTTTCTTTTTTATTTTTCTTTAGCCTATATAACATCCAACCCCCCCAAATTGCATAACGTATAGCATAAAAATCTGAACTAAATCTTCCTCGTGGGATCGACCCCTTGCTTGCTCTATATTATCTTGTGTGTTGTGTTTGAAGCTAGGGTAATTAATTTGTGCGACCGTGACATCGCAACACCAAGTAGGGGTGGAAAGTTGGTTGGCACCAACATGCAAATGATCCTTTGAGCATATCGAGCGTAACGTGTTGGTCGCACCAGTATAGGATGCAGAATGGGTAGGGGTTGGTGACCACTACTGCGAAGCTAAGCACATTATGGGGTTACGTGGCCGAAGGAAAAGCATAGATGACACTTGATGTTACGCTCCAAGGACTGGTGAGGAGACCACTCCCCACCACCAGCAGGCCACCTAGGCTGCTGCCAATGACCCTGCTTCCAGTCTGTGGGAGCAAAGGAATAAGAACTATGAAAATCAGACATGTGCTGGCTGTTGTACCTGTTACTGTTAGAGTGCCAATTGTCGCGAGAACAACCTCTGTTATAGCTATGCTACTGTTGAGCAAGGTGAGCAGAGGGCAACATAGATAGTGTGGGGAGCAAAGGTGAATTTACACCCAAGAATGGAAGAGAAGTCTTATGCAGAAACTTATGAGTAAAAAGATGGCTATAAGAGTCAGTGTATGATAGCAGTTCTTTCTTGGTCACACAACTAGTTACCAAGTCTTTAAACTCACCATAAAGACCACAAAAATATATAGAGGTTAAAGTACTTAAGAGAAAGGGGTTGGCCAACAGCAGCCAATTTATCAAATAATGGCTTGGCAAGTTGCATATATTAAACAATCTAGGCATCTCATTGCCGAAGATCTTGAAAAGACTCCTGGAGTTGCATAATACGAGAATTTGACGGAGAAGAAAACACTTTCTCAAGAGTGTGCCAAATACAAGAAAAAGTCTAACAATCTACCACAAGATGCAATACATCCACAAGAAAAGAGGGGTTGATTACCAAAGAAGAACCATCAGAACTATCAGAAACATGAGAAGAAAAACACGACACTAAGCCATCAACAAATTGGAAAACACATTGACCAAGAAGATATGGCTTCATCTACATTCGCCAATAGAGATTGTTGGTGTTCATAAGCTTCAATGAAACCACTTGATGAGTGTTTGACAATGCAATGATAGAAGTAGTTGTTGTCTCCATAATGTGAAGAGAGACAATTGAAACATGAAAGAATGAACTATGGTTCTACTTTGTAGGTTGGGGTTGTTGTTGGTGTTGGTGGGAGAAGGAACCAACAGCAACAACTTCTGAATGGCCGACCAATTGGACGAAGAAAGAATCATTGAGTTGATTCTAGAACAACAAGAAGAGAAGATAAGGATTCTCAAACCCTGCCAGCAGGAAAAACGACATCGATAGCATTCGGTAAAAAGGAATCGCCAGATGGGATTCCAAGTTGTTTGAGATCGCCAGAAGGGATCTCGTATTTTGATATTCATCAACGGAGGTCGCCAGAAGGGACCTCATATTTCATGTTTGATAAAAAGGAATCGCCAGATGGGATTCCAAGTTGTTTGAGATCGCCAGAAGGGATCTCGTATTTCGATGAAGGTCGCCAGAAGGGACCTCATATTTCATGTTTTAATAAAAGGAATTGCCAGATGGGATTCCAAGTTGATGGAGATCGCCAGAAGGGATCTCGTATTTCACTATTTTGGGGGTCGCCAGATGGGACCTCATATTCCATGTTTGTTAAAAGGAATCGCCAGATGGGATTCCAAGATGATTAAAGGAGATCGCCAGAAGGGATCTCGTGTTTCACTATTTGGAGGTCGCTAGATGGGACCTCGTATTTCATGTTGGTTAAAAAAGGAATCGCTAGATGGGATTCCAAGTTGGTTAAAGGAGATCGCCAGAAGGGATCTCATATTTCGATATTCATCCAAGGAGGTCGCCAGAAGGGACCTCATATTTCAGCTTTGAATAAAAGGAATCGCCAGATGGGATTCCAAGTTAAAGGAGATCGCCAGATGGGATCTCATACTTCGACATTCATCAAGGAAGGTCGCCAGAAGGGACCTCATATTGAAACCATTTCTTAGAAAAGCATTGGAGTTTACTAAGTATTCTTCCCCCTGGGTAGGTCACCCATACAATGAGACCATTATTTTTCTTGGGTCGGTCACCCATACAATGAGACCATCATTTTTCTAGGGTTCGTCACCCGTACAATGAGACCAGCACTAGGGTTCGTCACCCGTACAATGAGACCAGCATTTTTCTTGGGTCGGTCACCCATACAATGAGACCAGCATTTTTCTTGGGTTTGTCACCCATACAATGAGACCAACATTTTTTTCTGGGTAGGTCACCCATACAATGAGACCATTCTTCATTTTTTTTCTGGGTAGGTCACCCATATAATGAGACCATCATTTTTTCTTGGGTAGGTCACCCATACAACGAGACCATTACGCATTTTTGTATTTGGTTGTGAGTAAAGGAATCGCCAGATGAGATTCCAAGTTGGTTGAGATCGCCAGAAGGGATCTCGCATTTCGATATTGGTCAAAGGAGGTCGCCAGAAGGGACTTTATATTTTAGCCTTGGTTAAGAAGAATCGCCAGATGGGATTCCAAGTTTTTGGGGTTAAAGGAGATCGCCAGAAGGGATCTCGAGATGACTAAATTTGGATCATAGTTTTTGGGCTAAAGAGGATTGTTGCAAAAGACAAGGTTTCAGATCAATTAAGCTTCGACCAGATCAGTTTCGGGAGTTCCGTTTTGGGTTTATCTTTATAACACTTACTGCGCAAAACCCATGCTCCGTAAGTATTATAAAGAGGGGGCATCTGTTGTAACCCATTTTTGGGTCCCCCTGAAAAAATAAAATAAATAGCCAAAAGAGGCTAGAAAAATAACGGAAGGCAGAAGCACTCAGAAAATGGTTAGAAAACTGGTCAAGGAGTATAAAGATACAAAGATTGGATTTTTTACAGTATTTTCTTGAAGGATGAGAGCCCTATTGAGAAGGAAAATTTAAATTTTGAGGAGAAGCCCAAATTTGGATGTTTATGGACTTAATTGGATTTTTATTTGAATTTATAAAGGATTTGATTGCAAGAAAAAATTGATTTTTAAGTCAATTTGGGCTTTAATTAGAAGAAATTAAAGTTCTGAGGCCAAATTATATATTTTTTAGGAATTTATTGGGTCAAATCAGGGGCTTAATTGCATAAATATTGAAGTTTAATGGCCAATTAGGGACTTAATTGTAAAAATCCAAAACCAGGGACCAATTTGGAGAAGGCGCAAAGATAGAGGGGGCTGTTTGAATTTGATCCAGGGGCTTAATTGAAGAAATTAGAAGTTTATTGATCAATTGAGGGCTAAATTGCATAAATCAGAGGCCAAGGATCAAAGTGGAAAACGCGGCCAACTATGGGGACGAACCGAAATTGGAAGGGACGAAATTGAATTGAACACAGATGATTAAGGACTGATTCAAGAAATGTTCTGGCGCCTTTATTTTAAAATGGAACGGCGCGTTTTATCCAAAACGACGCCGTTTCATGCAAAAAAAAAAAAAAGGAGACCGAACGGTGCCGTTTTGAACGGCACTGTTCACTTTCTTCTTCTCCCGAACATTACAGCGGGGAAGAAGGAAAAGTTTGCATTATTTATTTTTCTGCAGGTCCCTCTTGTCACCGACCGAGGCCCCACGCCGGTGGGCCACCGACAGAAGACACTGGCCGACCACCCGCCGCGCTGCCGAAGCCGAGGGAGGCCCGCCTGGACAGCCGCTCCTCGACCCGCTCCTTGGCTCCACGGTGAAGCCACGCCCGCTGGTTCTATAAATGGAGAACCGAAAGAGAGAAGAAGGGGGGGAAGACAGAAAAGAAAAAAAAAAAACCCAAAAGAAAAAAACAAAGAAAACCAAAGAGAGAGAGGAGGAGAGAACCCGAAGAGAGAGAGAGAAGAAACCGGAGAAGGAACGGACAGAGAAGAGAGGGAGGAGGAAACAAAACAAAAAAAAGCAATGAGACAGTGAGGGGACGACCGAGAGGGGAGACCATTGTACACAGAGAAGGATGAACAGCTGACAGAAGGAAACACCCGGGATCAAAAGGAGAAGAACCAGACATAAGCAAAAAGGAGGAAGACAGAGGTACGTGCGTCTACATAAAGAAGAAGAAATACTGCAGAAAACAGTTGCGCTTCCCAACCACTGCCACCGTCAGAACCATCGTGAGCCCCCATTGGCTTCCTGTCCACCGCCACCAGCATCACTGGGAGTGTTCGCCATCGTCTTCAACATCATTTCTGCCACCAGGTTTGCACCCCCTTCGTCGCTGTGCATGCACCATTTCCTTGCATTTCACTGTTGAAGTGAAATATAATTCACTTGAACAGTGAAATGTTAATTCACTGTTCACATCACATATAATTCACGTGAACAGTGAAATGCTATTTCACTGTTCACATCATATTTATTTCACTGTTCACATGAGGCCTGCTGGGTTCAGCCCAGCCATGTGGGCCCCGATGGGTCAGCCCTAAAAAAAAAATAAAAAAATAAAAAAATCTTCAAAAAAAATTATTTCAAAGAATTTGTGATTTTTCTGTAATTTTATTATTGTATTTTGGGTCAATACCGGTTTGTATTTTTATATTGTCAAGATACAAATTCGGTATTAAAATACCCGGTTTTCGTCAAAAAAAATGTTTACTAAAAAAAAATGTTTTGTTTTCATGCATACGGCCAATACACTAACATGTTTTGAATGTTCTTTTTATATATAAAAAAAAATATTGGAAGTTTTGAAAATGTGTTTTCGCATAGATTTCTTAAAACACAAAATCATTTTCTTGCATTTGTGGATTTTACAACCCGTTTGTAAAACTCCAAAGGGTATTGGCCAATATTCCAAAAAACTATAAAAAATCTTATTTTGGGAGGAGAAGTTGTGGTTATTGTTCACCGCTAATGTTTGGATGAAGAAATCCTTAAAAGGACGAACATCCAAAATATTATCGGGAGTAATAAATCAACGCACATGTTTGAAAGAAGCTTTGGCTGCGATCGAGAATATTTCAAAATTAAAATTTTTTCTCTCCACGGTTTACGAGCCGTGAAAAGTAATTTTTTTTAGGAATTGTGAAATTTTCTTCGTTCTTTTTATTCTCTTTTCCTTGCGATTTACGAGTTGACGGGATTAGAAAACACCAACACCATAGACTATAAAGCAAACCAAACACCAAGCAGCTTACCTTAGGTAGGGCGTACTAGGGGTGCTAGTACCTTCCCTTTACGCAACCAGTCCCTTGCCTTAGAATCTCTGAAAGACCAGTTAGGGTTCCTAGTGACCAAATACTAGGTGGCGACTCCAAAGAACCAAATCATCAGAACACTACGAAAATCGCCAGTCGATGTCGTGCCTTTATAAAATTTTTTTTTGTGGGGGTGTGACAGAATGGCGACTCCACTGGGGACCCTTGGACTAAGCTTGATTTTTTGTTTGTTTAGGCTATGTGTTATTGGTTTTTGTTTTCTTACGATGCTTTGTTTAAAAGCTTTAGCATACATCTTTACATTCTATCGTACATGGCATGGTCATGCATCACTTTATTATTGTTATTATATTATGAGGGCACACACCTGTAACTTTAAGGTTAAGTGGGGGACTAGCAGCTGGCCTTATGACTTGAGTCAAGGTTTAAGTTTGTGTAAACCCCAACTCTTTGCTGAGTGTTTAGACTGATTGTGATTGGTACACGTGCCATCCCACTATCTGCTGGACCTCCATATCGCCTTTACGAGGGTGATCACTGGAACATCAAGAGACCCTTTTTAGAGACCCAGTAGTAAACCTACCCAATGTCTCACATAAAGGAACTAGAGCCTATCCTTAGGATGTATGCTCCATAATATCTTTTTGCATCCATAAAGGGAGAGATGTTCTAGAATTGGGAGACCCAAGAAGCTTCATTTGGTGATTTAATCAACAATGCTTGTTTGATCATGATATTGTGTTGTTTTCCTTTTTCAACTTTTTAAATCGAGGTTCCAAATGCCTTTTCAAAAGTTCATCTTGGTGTTTTTACACATCATTTTTCTTTTCAAAACGAATCTTCCATAACTACACCTGCACTTTACACTGAGAATGAATGGCCGGACTTTAAAGAATCCATATTAGTTGTAGAAGAGGAAGAATGGTAGGAAAATAACATTAGGGGATTCACAAAAACGAACAACATGAACAAACTTGGAAACCCGCTACAAGGTCATGCCGTTTGGGTTAAAGAAAGTTGGGGGCACCTACCAAAGTGCCAGGGTAACTTTATTTCACAACATGATGCAAAAGAGATTAAAGTATACGTGGATGACATGACCTAGAGAGGGAGAGAATCATGACCAAATATTGAAGGAATTAGTTGAAAGACTAAGAAAGTACAAGTTGAGGCTTAACCATGCAAGGTGTTCATTCGGGGTAAAAATCTAGGAAGTTGTTGGAATTTATGATGAGTGACAAAGGGATAGAAGTGGACCCTGATTAAGTAAAGGCTATTCAACCTATGCCAACTCCCAAGACTAAGAAGGATGTAAGGAGGTTCTTGGGAAGTTTGAATTACATTGCTCAATTTATATCCCAATTAACCACGACTTATGACCTCATCTTCAAATTGTTAAGGAGGAAGAATCTTGGAATTTGGAATAAGAACGTGGAGAAGCTTTCACAAAAATCAAGCAATACCTACTGAATCCACCCCTATCTATGAGTTGAATTGAAAAATGGCAAGTTCTACTAACTGAGTACAACATAGTATATATGACAAGAAAAGCCATGAATGTCATC
Organism: Populus alba; assembly: GCF_005239225.2. Taxonomy (NCBI): domain Eukaryota; kingdom Viridiplantae; phylum Streptophyta; class Magnoliopsida; order Malpighiales; family Salicaceae; genus Populus; species Populus alba. The sequence continues at coordinate 432,423 of NC_133284.1, forward strand.
GCCAATCACCTAGCTGACCATGTTGTGAAAGTTTATGGGTTGTTAAGATTTGATTTTTTGGATAAAAATATGCTTTCAGTCGAGTAAGGGAAATCAGATTGTTGGATTATGTACTTTGAGGGTGTTGTGGTAATAGAGTGGGGGCAGTGCTAATCTTTCCTAATAAGAAACAGTATCCGGTTTTAGTTAAGTCGCAATTTGGGTACACTAACAACACAACTGAGTTTGAAGCTTGCATTTTAGAGGTTGCATTAGAGCTAAACATCAGAAAGATAGATGTGTATTGGAGACTCGATTTTGATTATTTGTCAAGTGAAAGGACAAGGGCAAACCAAGGACGAGAAGTTGAGACCTTGCCAAGAATACTTGTCTAGATGGGCTAGAGAATTTGAGGAAATAAAGTTCACTCATCTAGGAAGGGAATGAAACCATTTTGATGTTTTGGTCACGCCAGCTTCTATGGTTAGAATAGACTTTGGGCACAAGGTACAACCAATACACATTGATATAAGAAATAACTTAGCTCACTGTTGCTCAGTTTGAAAGAGAAATAGATGGAAACCCTTGGTACTATGATATCAAGAATTTCATCCAAAACCATACATATCCCGTGGGGGCATCCAAAAATCAACAAGAAGACGTTGAGGAGGTTGGCAATGGATTTCTATCTTGATGGGGAAACTTTGTATAAATCATCTGACGAAACTTTGTTGAGATGTTTTGATCACGTGAAAAAAGTGGTGAAGAAATTTATGGAAAGATATTTGATCCATCGATATGGTCCACTAGAAAAATTAATAATGCCCAGAACTTCAATAGCAAGATGATAATAGAACTCTGCGCTAAATGAAAAAATCAAGTATGCCAATTCCTCGCCATACAAGCCAAAGATGAATAGTGCGGTAGAAGCTTCGAACGAAAATATCAAGAAGATTATCTAGAAAATGGTATTCACTTACAAGGATTGGTATGAGATGTTGTCATTTTCCCTTCACGCGTACCCCACTGCAATCCGAACCTCAATAAGAGTCACCCTGTATACGTTGGTATATGAAATGGAGGCGGTAATACCTTTAGAAGTTGAAATCCCCTCATTAAGAGTATTGATAGACTTTGAGCTAGAAGAGTTAGAATGGGACAAGGTTAAATGTGAACAGTTGAATCTGATAAGTGAAAAGAGGATAGCCGCAATCTGTCATCATCAACTTTATCAAAGAAGGATGGCCAAATCATACAACAAGAGGATTCGACCTTGAGGGTCCCACGAAGGAGATCTTATATGGAAGAAAATGTTGTCTTTTACCAGGAGAAGGTCAGAGTAAATGGACGCCAAACAATGAGGGCCCTTTAGTGGTACAAAAAGCATTTTTGGGAGAAGCTTTAATTGTTACCTAGAATGGATGGAGAAGATCTATTTAGGCCCGTGAATTCTGACTCTATAAGGAAATATTACGCTTGATGTATTTCGTAATTTCCCAATCAACAAAATTAAAGTCTGACCATGAATTCTCTTTGTAAAGAGCCTTTTTTATTTATATATATAAAACATATGATCTCATAGCATTTGAAATCTTTTACTTAAAAGAACTTTTTACACATGACTAAAGAGATGACTCCATCAATTGGAGAGCACCAAATCAGATCTTCTTGACATATAGTTGCACTCCACACTAGGGGGCAATAAAAGATTATTTCCTGAAAGGTTTTACATGTTTTCAAAACGGGATGAGGGCCCGTAGATTTGAAAAAGATAAAGCATTTAACAAAAGCATGACAAAGAGGCAAGGACAAGTCGTAAATTTGGAGAAAAAAGGGGCTACTTGTAAAAAAGTCGAAGACTTCTTCCCCAAGATATGATAGGAGGCAACACGAGAGATGAATCCAGCATACGATTTCAAAAGCAAGCTCATGTTGAGAGGCAGTCTCACGAACAAGAAGATGAGGATGGGGCCTATGTTTCAAAACCAGGTACGAATGCATGCATTGCATCTAATCATAAATCATTGCATGTATGTTTTTTTGGATCGTTACAGGAGGAGATCTTAGTGCATTCCAACAAGATTATGGACGAAGAAAGAATCATTGAGTTGATTCTAGAACAACAAGAAGAGAAGATAAGGATTCTCAAACCCTGCCAGCAGGAAAAACGACATCGATAGCATTCGGTAAAAAGGAATCGCCAGATGGGATTCCAAGTTGTTTGAGATCGCCAGAAGGGATCTCGTATTTTGATATTCATCAACGGAGGTCGCCAGAAGGGACCTCATATTTCATGTTTGATAAAAAGGAATCGCCAGATGGGATTCCAAGTTGTTTGAGATCGCCAGAAGGGATCTCGTATTTCGATGAAGGTCGCCAGAAGGGACCTCATATTTCATGTTTTAATAAAAGGAATTGCCAGATGGGATTCCAAGTTGATGGAGATCGCCAGAAGGGATCTCGTATTTCACTATTTTGGGGGTCGCCAGATGGGACCTCATATTCCATGTTTGTTAAAAGGAATCGCCAGATGGGATTCCAAGATGATTAAAGGAGATCGCCAGAAGGGATCTCGTGTTTCACTATTTGGAGGTCGCTAGATGGGACCTCGTATTTCATGTTGGTTAAAAAAGGAATCGCTAGATGGGATTCCAAGTTGGTTAAAGGAGATCGCCAGAAGGGATCTCATATTTCGATATTCATCCAAGGAGGTCGCCAGAAAGGGACCTCATATTTTCAGCTTTGAATAAAAGGAATCGCCAGATGGGATTCCAAGTTAAAGGAGATCGCCAGATGGATCTCATACTTCGACATTCATCAAGGAAGGTCGCCAGAAGGGACCTCATATTGAAACCATTTCTTAGAAAAGCATTGGAGTTTACTAAGTATTCTTCCCCCTGGGTAGGTCACCCATACAATGAGACCATTATTTTTCTTGGGTCGGTCACCCATACAATGAGACCATCATTTTTTCTAGGGTTCGTCACCCGTACAATGAGACCAGCACTAGGGGTTCGTCACCCGTACAATGAGACCAGCATTTTTCTTGGGTCGGTCACCCATACAATGAGACCAGCATTTTTCTTGGGTTTGTCACCCATACAATGAGACCAACATTTTTTTCTGGGTAGGTCACCCATACAATGAGACCATTCTTCATTTTTTTTTTCTGGTAGGTCACCCATATAATGAGACCATCATTTTTTCTTGGGTAGGTCACCCATACAACGAGACCATTACGCATTTTTGTATTTGGTTGTGAGTAAAGGAATCGCCAGATGAGATTCCAGTTGGTTGAGATCGCCAGAAGGGATCTCGCATTTCGATATTGGTCAAAAGGAGGTCGCCAGAAGGGACTTTATATTTTAGCCTTGGTTAAGAAGAATCGCCAGATAGGATTCCAAGTTTTTTGGGGTTAAAGGAGATCGCCAGAAGGGATCTCGAGATGACTAAATTTGGATCATAGTTTTTGGGCTAAAGAGGATTGTTGCAAAAGACAAGGTTTCAGATCAATTAAGCTTCGACCAGATCAGTTTCGGGAGTTCCGTTTTTGGGTTTATCTTTATAACACTTACTGCGCAAAACCCATGCTCCGTAAGTATTATAAAGAGGGCATCTGTTGTAACCCATTTTTGGGTCCCCCTGAAAAAATAAAATAAAATAGCCAAAAGAGGCTAGAAAAATAACGGAAGGCAGAGAAGCACTCAGAAAATGGTTAGAAAACTGGTCAAGGAGTATAAAGATACAAAGATTGGATTTTTTACAGTATTTTCTTGAAGGATGAGAGCCCTATGAGAAGGAAAATTTAAATTTTGAGGAGAAGCCCAAATTTGGATGTTTATGGACTTTAATTGGATTTTTATTTGAATTTATAAAGGATTTGATTGCAAGAAAAAATTGATTTTTAAGTCAATTTGGGCTTTAATTAGAAGAAATTAAAGTTCTGAGGCCAAATTATATATTTTTTAGGAAATTTATTGGGTCAAATCAGGGGCTTAATTGCATAAATATTGAAGTTTAATGGCCAATTAGGGACTTAATTGTAAAAATCCAAAACCAGGGACCAATTTGGAGAAGGCGCAAAGATAGAGGGGGCTGTTTGAATTTGATCCAGGGGCTTAATTGAAGAAATTAGAAGTTTATTGATCAATTGAGGGCTAAATTGCATAAATCAGAGGCCAAGGATCAAAGTGGAAAACGCGGCCAACTATGGGGACGAACCGAAATTGGAAGGGACGAAATTGAATTGAACACAAATGATTAAGGACTGATTCAAGAAATGTTCTGGCGCCTTTATTTTAAAATGGAACGGCGCGTTTTATCCAAAACGACGCCGTTTCATGCAAA